>NW_010115661.1:41199-44740 GCF_000699245.1 Pterocles gutturalis
CAGTTTGACTTTGGGTGTCTGTCTGAGGTAGGCAGCTGGGCTCCCCAGTACCAAACAGTGAGTGGTGGGGTTTTCCAGTGGCTTCAATGTAGGACTTTGTTCTGAATCTTATTTTTCTCCATTTATTATTTGCATGGGATCTGCTTTTCCTTCTCCATACCTCTTTAGGATACAAATGGGGTTTCATTTCAGCCTAAAGGCCACCCATGTTTCTGTCAAGTTTTAGAAACAACCTCTGCTCTCTTCTCTCCTCCTGCCTTTCCTCTCCCCCGCCACATTAGCCTCCTAAACTGTTTCTCATGGCCGCATAAAACTAGAAAATACAACTCAAATTTGTGATTCAGAACATATGTATATCTCAAAGCACATCGGATACCACAAATAACTCAGTGTGTTTTCAGGGCTATGTGGGTGTTTGTCTCAACCCCTTGGTATGGATGGCTGTACAGCACCGTATCTCACCTACTTTTTAATTCTATGTTATATATCTTATGTTGATTATTAATTTGTATGTATGGTATTCATTTTATATACACAGACATGAATCAACCTCATTTGGTGAGCCCTAGCGACCCAGCCTCGTAACTGGTAGAGGACGGAGGGAGCCCTGTTGCAGTATGTTCAGACCCTCAGAGATGTGAGGGTCAGAGGTGGGTTGCAGTTGCAGGTCTGGGGTTGTAACAAGAATTCCAGCTTTCTCAAAACCCAAGGATAACGATGATACTGAGTCTCAAATTCACATGACTGGTGGAAAAAATAAGCTAGTGGAAACCTTTCCTCTACTAGAAGAGATTTCCAAATAATTAACCTATCTCCTATTCAGGCAAAAATCCTATGGGAGAAGGTTGGATTTTGGACTGAATACAACATAATAAGATCCATACTGAGAAAAATTATGGTTGGCGTACAATGGTACATCTACAGTGTCTACAGTGGCATACCAGTGCAAATTTTATACTTCCTTTTGGCTTAATTAGTGCCATGTGTTAAATAGATGAACTGTATCTCTCTAGGTTAAGCAAAAAATTCTCCTATCAGGCTCATGAAACCCAAATTTTTGTCTGAAAGATAAAGTCAATATTTTTGCACAAATTCAGCTGTTGGAAATGCAACACTTTTGCAGGATGGGGTACTCTTTTGGTTGGACTCATATAGCATAGAGCTGAAGGAATAACATACATTTTGTTTGAGATTCCCATGGCTTCACATGATTATTCTTTTAGACTTGAGGGCAAGTGTTCCTCAAACAAAAAAGAACAGGGATTTAGAAGCTAAATTCTGTGTCTTTTCCTTGCAGAAGACTTATTTGTCCCTATTTGTTGTCTCAAGACTTATATTCCAGGATCTCTACAGGACATATGCATAGAAAATTTCCACATCAAGCCATCCTCCTTGAGCTAAAACATATCCTTCCTGAAAGATGTCCGAGTCTTGATTCATAGCCTTCAGGTGAAAGAGGATCTGTCAGGTATCCAACCACTTTTTCCTACTAGTTGATTAGCTTTGCTCAAACCCACACACCATATTTGTAGTTTGAAGTTGTGTGGCATCCAGACCTGCTCCTGGCATCTCACCAGTCCTTCCTCTGCTGAATAAAGGAGCTCCCTTCCATCACATACCACATATTCCTCCCCCAAGCAGATACTTAAAGGCCATGATCATGTTGCTCCTTAACATCTTTAAGGATGGATCTAGACTGAGCCTCTCTAGACTCTAACCGCAAAGCCTGCTTTCCGGAGCTAATGTAGTGCTTGTTACTGTTCCTCCAAGAAGGTTTTTGCTAATCCTCTACATGAAACCAACACAACCTTTTTTCTTCTGCTTGATATTCCTCTGCTTATATCTCCAAGGATTGCATCTGATGCTTTATTTACAGCATCACACAGAGGTTGTATCCAGTGGGCTACATACAATCACCCTCAGTCCTCGACACAGTCGCTGTGTGGCAGAAGACATTTGCCTGTTGTTTATATTTGATGTGCATTCCTCCTTGCTGGACGTACGACTTTGCATTTGACTTCGCTGTTTGAACAAGTCCTTATTATCAAACAACCTGAGTCGGGCAGCACAACTGACTCATTATCATCATTAACTGCTAGTCTACCCACTTTGGGGTCATTGGCACTTTTTACCAGCAGGGTTTATATATTTTCTTCCAGATCATTGATAAAGGTACTGAACAGTACTGATCAAAAAAATATCTCTTTAGGAGTCTACTAAGAACACCCACTGCACACCAGTATCTCACCAATCCTTATTTTCTAAATTATATCTTGTTACTGGTTTTTAGTCCACTGAATATGGGCCACATTGATATTTTTAGTATTACTTTTCTTAATCAAAATATTATCTAGAACTGATTAATGTGAATTACAGAAATCTGTTTTATCGATAGTCGCTTCTATCAACCAAGTCCCTGTAATTTCATTTTGTTATTGTTCTTATATTTAAATAGTTCCTCTTGTTCCTTGTCATTCGTATTTGCTTTTAGCTTAGGGAAGAGGATTTTTTTTAAAGTTTAATGTATATTGGTGCCCAGGACTACAAGTTGCTGGCACTTATGAAATGGAATAACAATGTGATCGTTTGCATCTAGAAAACCGTCATTTTCTAGCCTGCTGCCCAACTCATTATGATTCACAAAAACAAGGTCTGACGCAGAAATACCCCAAGCTGATTTCAATTATTTTTACACTTAGAGACTTATGTACAGCTTTTAGAAACCCCAGGGATGCTTCTCCAGCTGCAGCATGAGACCTTCACTCAGCATCTGCTCCCCAGCCTCAAATCTCCTATCAGACATCAAGGATGGTTCCTCTCTCTGCACTCTGAGAAGGGATATTAGAGGAGCTGATCTTTCAACTCCCATTGTATTCGGTGGTCTGCAGTGGACACTTCACCCTCAGAGGACTCCTCACCACCCCAGGTAAGTCACTGTTGTATAGGGAATTACCAGGCTTTCTGAGCTTTACCCAAACCATCAGTATTTATGGCGTGTCAGACTGCCTTTGACAGAGACTGCCCTTCCTCCTTCCCTCCCTCCCTCTTGTCTTGCCTGAACAGGCTGTAGCAGTGATTCTAGCATCCCCATCATTTGGATCATCTCACTGATGCTCGGTAATATCAGTCATCTCACACCAACACTTCCGATTCCTTCGACCTATTATCAATCTAAAGGCTGGCTATTCTAATATTTAATTTCACTGCCTATATTTTTGATCACTTATGCCATACCTGGCTCTAGCTGCTTGGCCCGTTCCCTCCCACCTTCCCTGGTCAGAGAGGATAGAGAAGTGCTGCAGCAACCGCAGACTTCCAGACCCAACGGGCAAGCAAGCACTTGCTTACAAATACAGCCATGAGCCCTTCCCTGGACCGACCTCGGGGGTTTTGTGGGGGGCAGAAGCATAGATAAGGTGTGCGCAAACGTGGGGGGGGGGAGGAACCTCGCTATCTTAAGCCAAACGTACACCCCAAGTCTGGATGTCAGCCTTGACATGGTGACTGTCGCTGTGCCCGAGGCCCGGCTCGGACCCCGCCC
>NW_010115662.1:0-267 GCF_000699245.1 Pterocles gutturalis
AATCCCGAGACTTCTCCCAGCTGCTGATAGAATGCCTCATCTTCTGCCTCCTGCTGGGAGGGTTCCCTATAACACACTCCATCAGGATATCAGCCTTGTTAGCCCTTCCCCTCGTTCTTACCCTTAAGCACTCAAACTTGTCATCACAATTATTGAGTTCTATCCAATCAAAACACTCCCTAAAATAGAGCCACCCCCCCTCCTCTCCTTCCTTGCCTATCCCTTCTGAAAAGCTTACAGCCATCCATTGCGGCACTCCAGCTGTGC
>NW_010115662.1:445-20664 GCF_000699245.1 Pterocles gutturalis
ATTTCCCCTTTCCCCCTTCAAACGTAGCTTGAAGCCCTTTTGATGAGCCCTGACAGCGAGTAAGTCGGTCGCCCGACTACATTGGACAGTCGAGAGAGTTTTTTGTGATTCCCCAAAAAGGAGCACCGGCTAGGGGGAGTCAGACAATGACTCAAGGAACAATGCAACACAATTTTATTTACCTCAGCCGGTGCAAAAACATCACGAGTCAACTTTTCTGAGTCTAGCACCAAATCACTTATCAATTATCACCAGACATCACTTATCAATTAAGCAAGCACCAAATAATGCTCAATCACTATTTCAAGCAAAAATTAGACAGAAGACAGAGTAGGAAAGAGTTGAAAAGTAAGAAAGAGGGGCAGAAAGACAGAGACAGAGATAGAGAGACAGAGACACACAAACACAGAGAAATGTAAACAGAGAACATCACCAATCCAGCACATGTCTTCTCCAGGCAGAAATCTTCATTTCAGACAGAAACTCCTTGTGTGGGATGGTGATGGGTCGATGGGGAGTACAGTTCAGGCTCACCTTTTATACAGTTTGGTCTGGTCCAGTCCTGGATGACCACTTGGGGTGGGTGGCCCAACATCCAGATCACCTTCAGGGTTGACATTCATGGGGGCGCAACAGCCCTGCATCCAGGTTGCCTTCGTGGTGGGGGTGGCAGCTGTTTCTCCACTGAGGAGATGACTCCAGCCCTCAGCACCCATGCCCCACCTCAACAGGTGTGCCAGTCACGCAAGACATTAACAACTTGCTAATGTTCATTCACAAAAGAACTTTTCTCCTAGACATGGTGGTGTCTCTTCTTTAGAAATGTTTTGTCTTGAGTGCTCTGCCCAAGCACTCCTGGTGGAGTCTCTTTAGAAAATGTTCTGCCCGTTGTTTGAGACATAAACATGGATCAGCTGGGAGGGGATGGGTAGTGGTCCAGTCCCTAACAGTAAGTGAAACCAGTTCAGGGATTCATGCAAAGGTCCAATGCAATCACAGGGGCTGACGAGGAGTAGTATAGCAGCACTGCAGAGACAGGACAGTATGAAAGACAGCTGCACCTTCAAGGTCTTATCCACTGCTGCAATACAGCAGAACAACCCTCTTCTCCTCTATCAGTGAAGGTTGCCAAACCAAGTAAGGACGCTACCTGCAGTAATGCATGCATATTTTCTCACATATAAAATAGTGTTATGTTTTATGGAGCCGATCATCTTGAGTGTCATCACACAGCTCATACAGAACAACCAGGTGATCAGGCCTAGTCAGCATGGGTTTATGAAAGACAGGTTCCACTTGACCAACCTGATCTCCTTCTATGACAAGATGACCCACTTAGAGGGAGAGGCTTTGGATGTTGTTTACCTGGACATTAGTAAAGCCTTTGACACTGTTTCCCACAGCATTCTCCTGGAGAAACTGGCTGCCCATGGCTTGGTTGGGTATACTCTTCACTGGGTAAAAAACTGTCTGGATGGCTGGGCCTAAACAGTTGTGGTGAATGGATTTAAATTCAGTTGGTGGATGGCCACAAGTGATGTTTGTTCCCCAGGGCTCTTTATTTGGGCCAGTTTTGTTTAATATCTTTATCAGTGATCTGGATGAGGGCACTGCATATGCCCTCAGTAAGTTTGCAGATGACATCAAGTTGGGCAGGAGTGTCGATCTGCTTGAGGGTAGGAAGGCTCTTTCGAAGGATCTGGACAGGCTGAATTGATAGGCTGAGGCCAATTGTATGAGATTTCAAAGGATCTGGACAGGCTGGATTGATAGGCTGAGGCCAATTGTATGAGATTCAACAAGGTTAAATGCCAGGTCCTGCACTTTCCTCACAACTCCATGCAATGCTGCAGGCTTGGGGAAAGGTGACTGAAAAGCTTCCTGGCAGAAAAGGACCTGGCCGTGTTGGTCAACAGCCCGCTGAACAGGAGCCAGCAGTGTGCCCAGGTGGCCAAGAACGCCAATAGCATCCTGGCTTGTATCAGCAATAGTGTGGCCAGCAGGACTAGGGAAGGGATTGTGCCCCTGTACTCAGCACTGGTGAGGCCACAACTCAAATATTGTGTTCAGTTTTGGGCCCCTCAGTACAAGAAAGACATTGAGGTGCTGGAGTGCTTCCAAAGAAGAGCAATGAAGCTGGTGAAGGGTCTAGAGAACAAGCCTTTCAGTTTCTCAGAATTGGAATGTTTCTTTTTTAACTTTTATTTTGTGTTGTGGTTTTTTTTTTCTTTTCTTGAGGGTAATAGACTTTTGAAAGGCAAGTTCCATCTCCATCATAAGTTTTTTTAAACAAGTAGATACTTTAGAATCATAGAATCATAGAATGGCTAGGGTTGGAAAGGCCCTTAAAGATCATCAAGTTCCAACCCCCCTGCTATTTAATTTAGTGCCTTTCTTTCTTAGAAGTAGCTTATTAAAGGTCTTTAAATTTACAGTATATCTTTCATCCTTGTTCTTCCAAATCTCCCTTTCTGTTAAAAAATTTTGGTTGATTTGAATTAGGGATAGAGAAAATTATGCTGGATTTAATATTATGCCTGTTATTTCTGCTTGTACATATAGCAGATGTGGAAGGCACACTTTAAATATTCAAGAGGCTCTCTATTCTGTCTGTTAGAGAGAACCCTTTTTCATCTTCAGTAGTTCCTTCTTCTACAATGAGCTATATTTCCCTTTTTTCCCTTAAAGCTCATTTCCTTTTTTCCACCTGAAATTGTCTGGTTTGCATTTTTTGTCTATTTCTAATTTCAAGTTTTACCTCTGTTTTCTCATCATGTCATACCCCAGTTCTGCTGCAATACTAATCCTATCAAAACTCTGTGCCACTATAGATTTTAGGACTTTTATGGATTTTAGGACTTCAGTTTTTGAGTTTGACTCAATTTTTTTTCTGTTTTCTGTTTCTGGTTTTTCTGTTATGAGGCTCTGTTTTTTGTTTTTTGTTTTTTTTTCTTTCTTCCTCTTCTCATGAGGAAGACACACTTGTGATACCAACATCCCTTTGTGTTTTCTTCTGTTGGAAATATTTTTAAAAGCAGACCTGTTACCATTCCATATAGAAGAAAAGTACTTTTTGGAAGATAAAATGATCAAGATAGTCTACTTAAGCAAGCATGGTGTTCCCTTAAGACAGCAGGAAGAGTAATCTGGGCTGGTGGTGCAAAGCTAGGATGCATCAACAGTTCCAAGAAGGAAGGAAATAACTTGAGGATGAGGGTAAGGCGACTGGATGAAACACATTACCACATAAAAGGAAGAAAAATGCCTAGGTCTTGTCATTCTGTAATCAATGAACAGGAACCATATGATTATAAAAAAAGACAAATGCAATTCTAGGCTGTGTCAGTTGAGAATTTGCACTACAGATAGAGGATTATTAAGGTCACTCTATAGAGTATTTTTTACAGTAAAGAATTTTGCTCATGTATAACCAAAATTATGTACTAGAGTTGGAATACAAAGAAGTTCATCAAGCATGATCAAAGGAATATAAATTCCATTTACAGTCAAAGGGTGATGAAGTCACTAACAAAAAGTGTCAGCCTAACAAAACAAACTTCTGCTTCTAAGTATTTTCAGACAAGTTAACACTAACCAGAACAAGCCCTGTATAATGTCAATAAGCGTATAAAGTTTCTGTGAACACAAACAAGACTGGATGTTACAAAGAGGCTTCTAACAATCAGAAAAATTAGGTTTTGGAATGAGCTTCCCATAAAAATGGTAACAGAAAAAAAGTTTTCTAGTAATGACCAAGGTCATAATCACTGAAAGGAATTACTGGGCACATTTCCTTCAGTTAACACAAGTGTAGACTTGATGACTGAGGTGGTCTCCTTAAATCCCTTGCCCCATAATTCAGGAATTACCACGACAAACCTTCTGTATAAATGATACTTTTGCTGTAAAAACTTATAGAATACATAGCGCAAGATGTGATAGAACTACAGCCTCCTCTGTTTTCTGGAGCTATCCAGAGAAGTAAATCTGGATATGAACAAAAGAAGACTGGTGTAGAGTAAACAGAAAGACCTTACTCCATAGCAACCAAGTAGCATTTTTACCTGGTACTTGATGATGGACATGCAAAATCTCAGATTTCCCTATGCTGTGACCAGCAAAATGCCAGGGAGGCAGGTCAGTGAAGGGGGAACGACCAGTATTAAAGGAATATTTATTGGTCAAATGAGGTACAATGGGACTCAGGCAGACAACCACTGGTGAGCCTGTTGTAACCCTAGAGTCAAGCAAGGACAGGATGGTTTCATGAGTGGAACTGTAAATTTTCCTGATAACTGTTCAAGTCAAGTGAGAAAAAGATTACAATCAATGTTTATTAAATCACCTTTTACTAGTTGAACTGTTAATAGAATCAAGCTGTTATTATTAATAGCAGATAACTATTCACACAGTATGCTCAATTATTGCCTCACACTCAGACCTTCACTGATAAGTTACTTGTTTAAAGCAAGAGCTGGGAGGCCTCTCCCAGAAGCAAAGGTTTTTCATGCTGGGAGCTACCAACTGAGCTCAGAAAGGTCCTTTAGGGCCCATTTTTCAGCAGGTGTATATCTTTTATCTTTGTACATAGAAGTCACTGCATCCTAGGATGTGTTCTAAATTATACAACCAACAAAGAGACCCTGACAATCCTGACAGACTTGAGATTCTGAGTTTTTCTGTTCTTGTGGATCCACAGGGCTGAGAGTCTCCAGACCTTATGTATTCTTGGGAGACTTTTACATGCTGCCTCTCAGCACCTACTTGTCTTTTCCTTGATCTGATTTCTGGTTACTCTTTTCCATTCACACACTTAGGCACTGCTCCTTCATACAAATTCACCCAATATGGGCTTTTATGACAGAAATGTAGAACCTGAGCTGATACATAAGCTAGCATGTGTCCCACAAGACACTCTCCTATCCCATGATTTCAGCTTGCAGCAGTAATCTTTGCCTCCAGTCCTTTTGGATACAGTTCTCTTGTATCTATATCAATTTTATACCTTATGGTTCCTGCACATTAAAACTTAGAATTTTAAAATATGTCACTCACTGCAACATAACCAAGAGGCAAACAACTCTTGCCTGATTGTTTTAATTCCCTCTCCCACATGCTGACATAGTGTTACCCCTTGAATGACAGGAACTGTATCCTTGTAGAGCTCTGTTTTCCACACTTTTGACTGCAGGGGCACACAGTTTTCCAACTAAAATTGGCAGAGTGAGTGCAGCAAATACTTATTTGTGATTTGTCAGTCCCCACCCAGCATAGCCAGACAGCATTCCAGTGACTGTCATCCTGCAGCTGCTTTTGCTGCCCCTTGGCTGCTTATCCCTGTCAGCCTCTCTAGCATCCCAAAGGTGGGCAGGTGAGGGAGCTACTTCCCCAACACTGTGGCAACTGTGGCACTGTAGTGTTCAGGAAGAACTGCTGTACTCTCTGCTTACCAGATAGTGCCATCAGTAAGGGCTTCTAGTAAGCCTGCAAACTGCTAGGCTTACAGATGAAAACCAGTTTCTTAAATATTTGTCCTACAGTGCTATTAAATGTATTTAATCAAAACATGAACCCTTCTGTACAGAAGTCTGTGCGCATTTCTCAAAGCTGCCTCCAGGTCTTAAGATCTCCAGTTCTAGAAGTCTACGAAAGTGAGTGAGAAAGATAAACACTCACACACAAACATGTCTTGTGGTCCAATGTTAATAGAGGCTCCTTCAAAACTTGTTTTGGGGCTATATATGTGTCTTTGAATTGCTGTTATCTTGAAACAAAGCATAAATGGAGTTAAGAGATGGTGCTGATTATACATTTAATGCTAGGGTAAAGTTTGGGTGTCTGAAGGAAAACAAGCAGTTAGGAAGGAAACCACTTTCTTCCTTACTTGGGCTGTGCTGGAAGGGTTTTGAGTTTCAGAGAAATGAAGTGCATCCTGTGGTTAAGTTAAGCCTACTCCTTGAAACAGGTTGATCTCTGTATCTCAAACTGACAATGGTTTAAACAAACATCTGAAATTAAGTCATCTGGAGTGGTATTTACCTTTGTGAATCTTTATGAATGTATTTTTCAAAAGCTTCCAAAAGCTAGTCACACATTTTGTTAAGCTTTTGGAGAAGTGGGAGTCAGAAATTTTCCAATGAAAGTGTGACTTGAGGAAAGCATCCTTTAAAGAAATGCATATATTTGAAAAAATTTGTTTTTAGTGAGTGCTCAAGTGCAAGCCAATATGATTTATATTGCAGGAAAAGTTAAGATGTCATTCAGTTTCAGAATAAACTCTATTTTATTCTTATGATCTATTGAATGTCTCTGTCCCCAAGAGCTCAACAAATTAAAAGTAAAGTTTTAGTGACTTCTTCTTTGAATCGTGGTCTAGGGCAAATGTTTTCAGTGCACTTTCTCTGAGACATTTTCATTTATACATGGAAACTTTAGTGGTTTCCTTTTGTGGCTATTATTTCCTTCTGTACCACTTTTCCTTTTTAAAAGAAACTTATGGTAAGATAAATATTTAAACCTTTCATCCCTGAAGTTGAAGGCACAGATTAAAAACAGTGGATCAAGTCTCTCTGGTAGCTGGCCCCTGGATCCTCAGATTCTCCAGTACCTAGCTCCTAAACTTCTCACTGTACTCACCAGTGAGTCCAGCTTGTAGTTTGATGGCAGACCATACACGCAGAAGAAATAGAGAGCATACACACATGACACATGAAAGCAGTTAAAATTTAATAAGAAGGCAGGACACTCTGTAGTGATCACATGGAGGGACTGGCCAGAGGAGTTTAATGCTTATGTGCAATGGCATCTTTTGTACTCCCCTTCCCCTGTTGCTCCATTTTCCTCCATAACATATTCCTTCCTATTCCCTGGAAACATCCTCTGCTTCATCCTCTACTTTCCCAAAATTCCATTATTTAATTCTCAAACTCTCCTCTTCTCCCAAGTTCCCCATTTTAACTTCTGTACTCCTTTACGCAGTAGTCTGCCTTCGTTTGCATTGCATTCCAAAAAGAATTGAATCACCGTTGAGTGTTTTACAACAGGGACAATTACTAAATTAGTCATCTTCAATGGTTTTAGGAGTAGCTGATTCAGAGGGATTAGGTTGGCCAACTTATTGATTTGCCACTGGTTTCTGATTGTTTTCTGTGTATATGTGTATAGCCATTAGCCAGATATCCTTAACATATTTTTACTTGTTAACCTGAAATTTGCATATCCTATGAACTTAGTGGTGGCACAGGAATCTTGACCCTTAAAGAGGTTAAAAAAATAGTTCTGAGCTTTAGTACTTACAATGTGGAAACTCTGAATGAGCACATACTCTCGAACGTTATTGTTAGAAAACATGTCACTGAATACTTGAAAGAAACAATCACTCCTTCAGTACATCTCAGATTTGATTTATGACCCTCAATAAAAGGGCAGAGAGGCTTAAAGGCAGAGAGAAACCATGACCATCTCCATCTGCATCTGTGTGTACTACACTAAAATGTGTCAAATTAGGCTACGAAACACCCCAAACATAAGAAAATCAGCAAAAGCAGAAAAAAATTCTTGTCAGACAACTGCTGAAACCAAACACTGCTGTGGAGCTCCTGCAGATGCAGTGGAATCAGCTGTGCCCAGAAATGCCAGGGAAGGGGCAGCACCTCATGGATGTAAACTTCCTTCTGAAGGAATCAGGATACAGGCCTAGGGAAAGCTGTGCTCCAAAAAGCCAGTAAGCATGAGGTAGCCAGTGGCGTTGGACTCTCTTCTTGAGCTATTTGGGTATGGTGGATGAGCTAGCAGAACCTAAAAGTGCTAGGCTGTGTCATAACATATCCCCAAATGTTGGAAAATTTGAGACAATACTTGACAACAGGGGTTTCCAGATCTCTCACTCCTGCCACTCCAAAGCCATTAAGGGTGGCTAAACCAGGAAACACCATCAAATCCCTAAAGTTGTTCAAAGACACGTGAAAAAAAAATGAAAAGGGACCTTAGCACCTCACATTTGAACATCCAGAGGTTGGTTCAGTATACAGAAGCAATTCCACATGAATGGGAGCCTCAGTGCAGGCCAACAACTGCACAAAACCATTGCCAGCTGGCTGGTGGTCCTGGACACATTTTCTGTGTTTCCTGAAGGCCACTGTGGAGATAACTGTGACCCAAAACACTCTGACGTCTCCTTCAGGTATCCACATGCTGCTACGATATATGCATGCCAGAAAACACCAGAGAATTCCCATAAAACACCCAAGATCCCTTGAAGAAGCTTGCCAGACAGCTAACTTGCTGAATATGGAGTGGAGACAGGAAAGAGCATTAACGTGACCAATCCCTACCACAGCTGCAAGCAGTCTTGAATACAATACAAAAGGAAATCCTATTCAGGATGTACTTTGTGTCCTTCTGGTTCAAGGGGAATGGAGGAGTTGACAGTACTGCTATATGTAGCCCATAACCTCCATTTTTGGTGAGCTGTGTGGATCATGTGGCAGATCTTTGAATGGGAAGCCATGAACCTCCTGTAAGTTCTTCATAGTTCTAAACCCAATGCATATCCCTCTGTTGGCCTCCCTCCCCAAATATACACAGAAGAAAAGTACAGACATGCACATGGGGCTGCTGATGCTGGCTATGCTGGAGATTGGGTCAAACGTGTTCTTGCGTATTCATATTGACTTGCAACAGCCTTCTGTAGGGTCAAGGAAGCACAACCCCTCATCATGCTGGAGGCTATGCTGTCTTCACACCTCATATCCAGAGAAAGTGAGATACAGAAATTCATCAGGGAAAAAAGGATGGTTCCAAGTTGTCATTAAACCCTGCTATGACCTGGGTTAATTGACAGTGATAGATAAAAGTCTTAAAAATTGTGAAACAGAAAGCAAGCCAAGGAACACAAATGGAAAAATTAAGAACAACTGTTTTTCAAGGCTGACCTTCCATAAACATAGAATAGTATGTCTTTGGAATTCTGTGGTAATGATTAGCAAAGTAATGTTTTATGACATGTGTTACAAGTCGCAGTCCATACTAGAACCTCTTCAAGGTCACAGCTAAAATCACACTGAAGGAACATCTAGCCTGAAGTGAGTAGCATTGTTAACGTAGTCACAGTGTCTAGGTTTCTATGTGATTCAAGTAAGCATTCAGGATGTCATCCAGAGAGACCCTGACAGGCTTGAGAAGTGGGCCAATGCAAACCTCACAAAGTTCAACAAGGCCAAGTGCAAGGTCCTGCACGTGGGTCGAGGCAATCCCAAGCACAGATAGAGTCTGGGAGGAGAATGGATTGAGAGCAGTCCTGAGGAGAAGGACTTGGGGGCATTGGTTGATGAGAAGCTCAACATGAGCCAGCAGTGTGTACTTGCAGCCGAGAAAGACAACCGTGTCCTGGGATGCATCAAAAGAAGCATTAGCAACAGGTTGAAGGAGGTGATACTCCCCCTCTGCTCTGCTCTCGCGAGACCTCACCTGGAGTACTGGGTTGAGCTGTGGGGCCCCTAATATAAAAAAAACATGGACCTGTTGGAGAGAGTCCAGAGGAGAGCCACAAAGATAGGCAGAGGGCTGGAGCACCTCCTCTATGAGGACAGACTGAGAGAGTTGGGGTTGTTCAGCCTGGAGAAAAGAAGGCTCTGAGGAGACCTAATAGCAGCCTTCCAGTACCTGAAGGGGGACTACAGAAGGGATGGTGAAGCACTCTTAATTAGGGATTATAGTGACAGGACAAGGGGTAAAGATTTTAGGCTGAGAGAGGGTAGATTTAGATTAGATATAAGGAAGAAATTTTTTACTCTGAGGGTGGTGAGACACTGGAACAGGTTACCCAGAGAAGCTGTGGATGCCCCATCCCTGGAGGGGTTCAAGGCCAGGCTGGATGAGGCTTTGAGTAACCTGGGCTGGTGGGAGGTGTCCCTGCCCAGAGCAGGGGGGCTGGAGCTGCATGATCTCTAAGGTCCTTTCCAACCCAAACCATTCTATGATCCTATGATTCTGTGTGTTAGGGATGACAGGAAACCACTTCGTAGAAGTAATTGTGAAGTGCATTTCAAAGTGCATATCAAAGAAAGATTCAGAAAGAGTGAGACTGAAAATAACTTGGTTCTAGCTTAAGAAAGTGATTTCAGATGGTGATCCTAGGGATGCAAATCAGTCACTAATCAGCTTTCTACTGCTGCTCACAATGTTTGCCAATTTTCTTCCTTTAGTGCCAGTGATTGATTATCACTAATATTTTAATTTTGTTTTCCTTTTGTAATTACATTAGGAGTGTGTGAGTGAATCCTACACATACAGGAGAAATACAGAAAAAAACCTCACTTATATCTGGTACTGTGGGAAAAAAAAAGGAGTGGGAAGGAAGATTACAAAAACAATCTGAGCAGCCCTTCATGCTCACTGTTCTAGCATAAGATCTTGCAAAAAAATATCATCACTACTCCATAAAATTGTTCTGTGTGAGTTTGTGTAGGGTGTAGGTGGAGAAATAGCTACCAGAAAGCAGCAGGTGTAAGAACTGAAAACTACATACTTAGAGATACCATGAGAAAGTCTCCCAGCAACTAATACACTCCCAGGACCAGTGGTACTGTTGAATCTACAGGAACTGATAAAGAAGACTGATGAATGGGTGCACAGTCACCAGCACACACTGTCAACAGCAGGTTGAATAACTCATCGCACAGCCGAGGAGGCAGCAACTATTATATACAAAGACTAAAAGATTATATACAAAGATAGGTATATATATGAACACATATGAATAAGTATATTTGATGACAGGATCCCTTTAGGAATTTTCTGAACACTGCTGTTGCACAGCTGTTGAATAAATAGGTGACGTTGGTCTCTCAGCCATTATTCTGACCAAGTTACTATGAGTGTGCATGTATGTAGGGGTGTGTGTGTGTGTATGTGAAACAGAAAGAGAAAGAGGGAACTATGTAAGGAGGTAAGTGTATGTACTGTGTGAATAGCTATCTATTAATTAAAAATATAATAAAATAGCTTAATTAATAAAAGACATTAAAGTAAATATTGTTTGTGGTCTGGGTTTCTCCATGGCATAATCTTCTGTCAAGGGAAATGGAATTTGCAATAAACCTAATGTCACATGTATATGTGTGTATATATATATATATACACACAAAAGGAGAAAATCTATTCAGAGTTTTAAATGCTCCTACTATGTATGTCTGATAGAATCCTTAAATTTTCAAGTTTGGAGAATAGAAGAGTGCCTATATCTTTTCAAGGAAATAATTTCAGCACTGAAAATTTGGATATCAAGTATGATTAGTCACTTTTGACTCATCTTTTGAGGTTTTTTATTTTTGTATTATATATAACTTAAATTAGACATTTTCAAGATGCTGTCGTAAAATTCTCACCTTTCACAAATACCATCTGTGTATAGGCATTAATCAAACTAAAATCAGGATGACAGTGCTGCTCTTAAGATACATACCCAGATAAAGACAAAGTTGTGGATCTCCTGGAAAGCCTCAAAGATGCAACAGGATTTTCTATTTCCCTTAGCTCAGGAAAGAATGCTTTGATTATAAAAGCCCAATCAGTAATCACAAGGACATAAACTACAGTGAATGGCTGTTTGCATATTCTGTTTGGATCATTTAACTCTTTCTTTGTTTAACCTGTGTACCATCTTTCTGTACAATTCCATCTTGTGCCCAGAAAGAACAGGCAATAAAAAAGTAAGGAATTAATTGCAAGCTGTGCCAGTTAAACTGCATCTGCTTTGTAACTGCTTCCTGAACAGGAAAGTAAAATTGAGTATCATACACCTAGAATAGAGCTGACCTAGCTAATATCAATAACCAAGGCTCTAGAGGTTGTTTAAAATGATGATGTATGTACAAACAACCAACACCTAGGATTGTTCTACAGAAAAACATAGGCCATGAGTGTATAGTACAAACATGACCATGACATCAGATTCCCAGGAAGACACTTCAGCTCCTATATGTAGGAGTGCATCTGCTTTTTTCCCCCCATTTCTATTGAATTCTTATCCAATAAATGTTTCATGTAAACCTGATAATCCATGGATAGAAAAGGAACTGGAAACAAGGGCTCTGCTCTCTTACCTCAGGACAGTTAATATTTTAAATGGTAGTCACTTTTTCCTGTTGTGTCCAATTACTATTATGCTAAGAAACATCTCCACCAAGCAAGTGGAGAGAACCTCCTATTCACCCAACTCCCTTCACTCTTACAACTTAGTAAGGTCTTGCTGGTATGTTTCTGTGCATGTTATCAGGTTGCAAAAGACACTAAATCCAGGCTCTCTTCCTTGAAAAAATATTCTAGAGAGTAGACAAGGAAAGGGAGGAGAACCCCACCCCTCTCCTACTAACTCTTAACGAAAATAAGGCAGTTGTGATTCGATCTTTGAAGCTGTTCAACTCTATTGATTTATGTTGCATCTGGGCAGGGCAAACATAATGCACAGCAAATGTATGTGCTACTTTACCTAGGGTTATTTTTTCATTCCACCAGAATTCAAGTCAGAAATATTAGAGTACTTCTTGGTGCTTGCAGAACTGAAACTCCAGGCTTCAAAGACAAGCAATGAGACATCTAGAAAATGTTAGAAGTTTCTTCCAGTGTTTTTTGGACTTCTATTTCAAATCTGTCTTTCTTACAACTTGTTATATAAAGGTTAAGTACCCTTCTGGCTTGCAGAAATAGCACAGTTGTTGCTCCTAACAGAGCAATGACTTATCTTTATATTTGACACTACCATTGTTTAGGATGAGTTATTGCTGACAAGTCACAAAAATGTGAAGAAGTGCAACAATAACCAAAGTTACTCCTCAAGAATAGCCAACCTGCTTGCATGATGATACCCATACATGAGACTAGTAATGCTGCTTCACAAGGTAATTCCTCTGTAGTCTTCTCCTAAATATGTAGCTGTGGCATCTGTAGCCCTGGTATTTCTGAGTTCTCTCTGTGGTCAGAGACCAGGTGCATACCACAGCTTGTAAGTGTTTTGATTAACGAGTTAGTAAAGATGAACTACACCAGATAACAGCATTTGTAACAGTACTCTTATTTTCAAACTCAAAGTCACTGTTGTCAGTGAAACATTGAAAAAATAGTCTGTGAAAAATACACATGGATACCATACACTTGTAAATTTGGATATGACATGAAGAACACTTTAATCCATAACACAGTGGTTTTTGATGAAAAAAATCACAGGGCTAAGCATGGTACTCTTATTTAATCTAAGAAGTTTTTCTTACAAATGCAACAGCTAAAAATATTCAAACTTAGGAAATTATCTATAAATGTGTGAAACTATAATACCATTTCAAGTAAGAACTTACATTCAAACTAAATAATTATACAATTATATGATACCTTTACAAAGGAGCTTCAAAACAATTTGAAAGATTACCTTACACTGAGTTATTCATCAAAATATTGGGTACATTAAAAACTACATATGGAGTTTCAAGTCATCCACTTAACCCTTGAGACTCATATGTGTTTAATGAGCACAGCAGTATACAAAATTGTGCCTCATTTATGGTGTAACTATAAGACTAAGCTACTTTCTGCTAAAAAATGCTAAACACAAAAACTGTGACTTCCTCATAAATACAGTCTTAATTGTTTTCAACTACACAGGGAAAATATATATGTATGTGAAATTTTTCTATAATTCAATGTCCTTCTCTTACTTTCTTGCTTCCTCAGAAAGGCTATATTGTTCTTCTAGCAATTGGAACAAGTATGAACATGCTGCTGCCTCTGCTTCTCTTCCAGAAGATGACCTAGTTTTGCCATAAAAGACACAACCCACTGAGAAATAGTACAGGTTATTTGTGTAATGTGTCCCTATCCTCATGCCTCTGGATGTAAGGAGTGGGTCAAACAGTGAAGACTTTGATGAGACTAGCTGTCGCAGAGTTGAAAAATGTGGTGACCTCCAACATAAATAGTGAAGAAACATTTACTCAGATGCTGAGAAAAAAAAACACAATAGAGATGATTAAGGAAAGCTCCACCAATTAATTATTTTCCTTTGTATTGCTGGTCTCTTGTACTCATAACCAGTCATACAATAGCCTACTTTTTTCCTTCAGTTTTTCTCTGACCATTTTGCTCTCTCTGTCATGCACTTAGCATATGTCATGTTTGTCTTCCCTTTCAACTCTCCCCACTTCAGAAAGTGCGAGTTACTTCATGCCTTGCTCTTATGCAGTGAGAACTTAGGCTTTGTTCAAACAATACTGGAAAAGAATTTGGTAGCTAATTCCTCTTATACCATTAGGGCTGATGTCTGTCCCTTCAGCTTTTCAAATCTGAGTGTCTCTGTATCAATGAATAAGTTTAAATTTAGAAGCCTTACAAAGGTGATTTCTGCAGAAAATGGTTTTGTCCAAATATGTACTTTCAAGACAACTTTTCACACACACACACAGAGAAAAGCTGAGATGTGTTTAAATTAACATTTTTGCTGGGAAAGATGAGGTTTTCTATTCTGGTCTCTTTTTCAGCCCTTTAAAATAAGTGATCTAGGAACCCATATGAATGTAAGAGATACTTATAGATACACCTTTACTGTGATTGTGTTTCAACAAACTGTGTTTTGATGACAAATCCTTTTAGCAGAAATTTCCTTCAGTTTTGGAGGAACTGATGTTAACTGCTCTGAGGCTTTCACAAACACATATATACCATCACAAAAAAGTGGAATATCTGTCCACGCAGTATTTTAGATTCTTTGAACACGTATCTTTGCAACAACTTGAAGATAATAGAAATACCATTTTTCATCTCTGAGCTTAGCGTAGCATTCCAGGTGTCAAAAAAGAAAGAAAATAATTCCATTTCATAGGACAGAGGAAAATAATTCAAATGCTAAATGTAGGTATCAACATTTTAACTCGCCTTCATGCAACATAGATACTATTCTAAGAGTTTTCACTGCTTAAATAAAAAGTAAAGAAGGTGGATGCAAAGAGAACTCAGTGAATTGGCCTAAAAAGCAAAATTGGGCTTGTGTGAGACTTCTGCAACCTGACACATCAGAGACACTGTTTTAGGTGTGAGTAACAGTTGCATTTCCATACCTCTACAAATTAAGCCACATGAAAATGAAAGAAAATGAAGCAATTGTGCCCTTTTAAAAGATGTATAGTTTAGTCTAAGTAGCTATCCAGTTTAATGTTGAAGTCCTGCCTTCCATTTTTATGGAAGAGGTATAAAGAACCATCATAAAAGATACCTGCTTGCCAATATGTACATGTGCATGTATATGTTGGTGTGTATGTGTAGTGTTCATTTCAGGAAGGTGTGTGAGGAATGAGCTGTATCTGTAAACCTATTGATAGATTTTCCTGTTTCGTAAAATCATGTTCTGATGGGCACTGGAAATAGAGCCCATAACATGTTTTCCAGAATTTCAGTTATGAAAATTCCATCTGTGCTTTTGAGTATGCAAATCAGAGAAGAATCCTATAGTGATCTGTCAATTACATAGCACATCTTTGCATTTCTTGCCTTGAGCTAATGACTAGAATCAAATTACCATTCCATTGCTTGGAAAAGAGGCCAGACTGTGATTTAGAAAACAAATGAGGGCTCTTGTCCTTTTTTTCTCTGAAGTAATTATTGATGATTTTTTATTATTATGAAGGATTTTATGATTTAGCAATCATCTATAGGCTACTTTAATACAATATATTGATATTATCACAAAACTGAAGTTCTAACTGTAATGCCTTTTCTTAATCATTTTGTTCAAGGCCTTTTCAATGTATGGGTTCATCAGTATTCAGCAGTCCACAGTCCCATGCAGTATAACAGAAGTAATTTTCTGTCTTTCCACTACAAAGGAATCTAAAAACCATATACCTTGTTAAAGTATAGTCATAATGTTGCAATTTTATACTACTTCTCCTTCAGGGAAAAGAAATCACATCACATAATCATTTATGAGGAATTTGCCCCCCAGGCAAAAACAAAGGCTTCTGATTAAACTAGTAAATTACAGAAATCTATAAAAGTCTCTTTAGTGGAAAAGAGCTTTGTTTCAAATGCTGGCAACTTTGTTTTATGCTGCATTTGAGCAGTTTCCTAGAAAATATTGTGATTTTTTTCCTGGATCCTCAATGAACAGAGCTACAAGAAAATATGATTTGTATAATCTCATTCTGCTAGTCTTAGAACAGGATGAGCTTTGAACTTTGCCTGTTTCCTGATTTAATTTACCATACCATTAAATAGAACTGCCAGTGCCTCTAAGTAGCATTGGTGTGTGTGCAAATAGTTGAGATGTTTTAGAAGGGTCTGATAGCTGAATTTTTAACTTTCTTCAGGTTGCAAACTGTAAGTTTAAAATGGAGGAAATCAAACCAACTTCCAGCTTACAAACAAAACAGAGAAAAGACAAAAAAATGCCTACTATTACATAACATGCTTGACATCAAAGAATCATAACTCTAGTAGCTATTATTTTACTACTAATTACATAGGCTGGTTTATTTTTTCCCAGAATAAATATTTATCTTATTTAATAATTTATCGAACAGAACAACAAGAATTTAGTAAACTGTTTATAAAGTGCATTTAAAAGATACTGTTATTAATATGACAAGTGACTTAGCTGGTCAGTTGCAGAAAGAAAGGTCTACCAGAAGACTGACCTCACAAGGTGCTTTCCAGTATTTCTGTCTACTTTCCCTCTTAGGTTCTAAAATGCATGTTAATGCACAGGTAACTTTTTCATTTAACTCACTAAGTACAAAGAGCTTTGGAGGGAAGACCCACTTAAAAAGTCTGAAAAATAACACAGGAACCTCTTTCAGATCTCACGTCCACTGAGGAACATGGTTATGTTGTTTATGGGGGAAATGGACAAGAAATAATGCAATGTAAACCAAATTAAATGATAGAGGCTGTTCAGGGTATCCCTGCTGAGCATCCATATATCTTAGAGCTCAGCCTGGAGCAGGACAAAATACATGTTTTATGGGTTGACCATACCCCATGTGTCTTGCTTGCTCCTGTGGTCAGAAATATCATATTTTTTCTCTAAGGGCAGTGAGGGAACACTATGGAGGGGCAGAGGATAGACCAAACCTCCCAACATATATGTTTCATGGTGCTAAGCTGGGAATCACCATTTTTTACAGATGGTGAAAATGCCATGTAATGATGTCATTGTACTGAATTTTCACCAGCTCTGAATGCCATACCAAATTATTCTGCAAGCCACTGCTGTCACCTGTGGAACAGTTTATGTCATGAGGGGCAGAAAGACTGTAACAGAAATAGTTCTTTGACTTGGTATTTTAAAATCTTTTTAAAAACCCAATTCTGGCATGAACTCAGTTTAAATACAGATACATTGCTGCAAACAGATTGACTGTGACAACATCAAAACCAGATATTTTAAATCAGAATGGGCTTAGTCAACACAAGGCTCAAGCTGTGTATATTTCAGTGATGTTCACTTTAAAAGAATGTAAAATCCCACTGCAACTGAAAAGGATCATAGAGTTCCAGTCCTAATGTAACAATAATGTACTGCATTTTGGACTCTGCCAAAATATGTGATTTTTCCAAGAAATTTTAATTTATTTCTAAAGCTGAAGGGATTCCTGTGTAGAAAATAATTACAGGACATAGCTGGTCAAAATTGAGATGTTTCATGGAGATGTGCAATTTCTAGAAACGTTTAAAGATAATTTCAAGCCATATATTTAAACCTTGGTGAACTATTTTCTCAACAATACTAATTAATTAATTTTAACATTTTATTAATGTATTATATTTGACAATATTTAAATTACACAAATCCATGCTTCAGATTTGAGGAATCTATTCTTCATTTTTATTCTATTCTATTTTTCCTATTAGCTCTAATACAGGATTTTGGAGAGTCTTCCAATGTATCTTTTTGTTGGGAACACAGACACTGACTACTAGTTCAGCAATAGCAGGAAGCTCAAAAGTCTGTGTCATTCCTTACTGAATCATACTGGAACCTTAAAGATGCTTTTAGAATCAACAGATATTTTTCTACTTATCAAGAATCAACAAGCAGTCAAAAACGTCCAGTAAGAAATTCCTAAATTCCTGGGAATTCCTTAGCATCCTCATTATGTGCTTGTACTAACCTGAAACAGCCTTCAAGCTTCGTAATCAGATACAGAATTTGAGCATGTCTGTGCTTAAGCAGGTCTGTTCTGTTTATATCATGAAGGTCTGATTTGTTACTTAAACCATTTCAAGTGATTACATTAATGACTTGAAACTTGACCTTGATTTTCTGCTGTTTTACAGCAACAGTGGTGATTTCCAAAGAAAGTACAGCAAGTACAGTACTTATATTCTGCAGGCAATAATATTTTAAAATAGGAGAGAACTTAAATTCTTCATTACAAGGATCACATCTAAGTAAAGCTAATTCCCAGCTTCTATATGATTCCAGATCAGGGCCATAATCTAATTATTCATGTTCCTATTATCTTATAACTCTGGTGACTACAATTTAATTAATTTGGTTCTAAACTAGAAAGCTCAGCTTTTACATGGATCTAGTTCTGACGTGACAGCTTGTGTGATGCAAAATCCTGGCTGTCAGCTCTGAAAATTTGGGATTGCTCCAGATTAAGACCATATAATGTCCTGCAGGACAAGCAGCCCTTACAATTATACGCATGGCTTCCCTAATGCTTAAAGGTAAGGAAAAAAAAAATCACGTAGAGGATAAGGAAGGAAAAGACAGGGGAAGACTGACTTGATGGCACCAATATGAGCCTCTAAGCTGGGATCCCTGAAGCCAGTTGCATTATTTTGCACTTGTCTGGTGTGTATCCAGAGAGACCTCATCAGCAGGATACAACAACAAACACTATTAAAGGCAAAACTATACCAGTGTTGAAGAGAAGAATTGATAAAAACAAACTAGCTGCCATTATGACTCTCCTTTCTGAAGAGTTTGTCAAAGGAGCAGTGAAGTTGTCGTGCATGTTGGAGATATCCCAGGTGAAAGGAAGAGAGGTTTGCAAAGTAGAAAAGAGATAACATTATCAGCATCCAAGACTGGAAATCCTTTGCTTCAGCCAGATGAAGAAAGACTGAGTATAACTATCAGCCTTGCTACAATAGTAGTCACTAAGCCAATCAGCAAACCACAGGCTGGAGTAGTTCAGGAACATAAAAACTGTCTTGAAACAGTGATGATAACAGCTTGTTGGGATTGGCATTGCCCTGCAAATCTAAAGCTTCCAGGAGGCCATGAAAAGCTGAGTAAAAATTGTGTGTTCTTTAACTGCTATGCCCACGTTATTTTCTCTCCTTTTTCTAACAATTGCTATAACTGAATCCGTGGCAGGACTTCTAGGAAATGGAACTATGTTGGCTGGGAGTTCAACTACCTGCATTAGGAGCAAAATACTGTTCTTGTATAAGATGATTATGATCTTTCTGACTTTATCCAGATTCCTTTTGCAGTCCTGGATAACGCTGGATTTGTTTCTAAGTCTGTTTTGCAAAGCTTCATAAAAATCCAGCAGCTAGTTGAACACCCAGCCAACATAGTTCCATTTAGATTTGCAAGGCAATGCCAATCCCAACAAGCTGTTATCATCACATGCTCACCTGTTTATCTCAGAGGAAGAAGTATCATAAGTAATTTAATATTTATCTTATTTTACATTTTTTGATAATTATTAGTTCAGCTGCTTTCTCTAAGCATGGAAATTGGATAAAGATTCAATTATGGTCTTTTCAATTCAGAGTAGGGATTTGTATTTGAAGGACTCAGATCCATTTTTAAATGTGTTGTAATCCAGTTTTCACAGAACCCTCTGAATTTATGTACGTAAAGATGGAGAAGAGTTTCAAATATGTGTATTCTCTCTCATACCCCTATCTGGGGGGAGAGAAAGATCATTTCAATATCATAAACTGCAAGAAATACAAGATATTTTCAGAAAATACACAATGAACTGAATTTTGTACACAAATGTCTAAAGTATCTTAAACCTGTTGATGTATGCCGATCTGATTTCTACATCTGGTCATCATACAGTTAACATTCTTCCTCTTCCTTCAGTCCTGCAACAGTTTGGCAAGCATTTTCACTTTGTGCACATCTGGCTCTCATTTATTTTCTGCAATAGCTTGCCAAAGAACAATACAGTGAATGAATTTCAGGTGTGGTGCTATCTATGTAA
>NW_010115663.1:0-1812 GCF_000699245.1 Pterocles gutturalis
GGCTGCTGGTGTTGGGTTGGGAGTTGAGAGCAGCTGGGTGCCGTGGTCAGAAAGGGTGTAACCAGGGTTTTGGAGCGGGTGGGCATCAGTGGTGCCGGGGGGTGTTGCTGTCCCCCGTGCAGAGCCTGGTGAGCCCGAGTTGAGCCACTGTGCACCGTGACTCCTGCCCATCGGCAAAATCTTTTAAAACAGAGCAGAAATCGGCACTGGGAACCCCGGGAAAGCTGGGTGTCCCTGCCCAGCATCACAGCTGCCTTCTCATGGCTGCAGCACCCTGCCCTGACCCTCGTCCATGGGAGCCCTCCTGGGCAGCTCTGCCTTGGGGAAGAGTCCGGCCCTGACCTCCCAGTGCCTCCCAGCGCTGCCCAAAGCCATGGACACAACCAGCCGCTCGCCTGCGGCTGCATCTCCCGTCCTCTCCAGGGATCCCCAGCTCCGTATTCTCTGGATAGTCCAGATTTTGGGGAGCCCAGCTGCTCTTCTGCATCCTCAGCATCTGCCCGCTGGGAGATGCTGATGGCTTTGGGCTTTGCAGCAGCTTTGGGCTTTACAGCCACGGGCAGCGCGGAGCTTGGAGGAGCAAAAAATCCTGGAGCTGAGCCCTGTGCAGACCCACAGCACATCCTCAGCACCGATTTCAGCCCCGTGTGCAAACCCCCACCATGTCCTTGGGGCCCCAGCTCGCCTGATCCCCTCTTGTTTCCTTGCTTTTGCAAGGCAGCACGGGTGGTGAGCAGCTCCCCTCGGAGCCTCCCCCGAGCATCCCCTCCGAATGTCTCCCTCTTGGTGGAGGGAGTGCGCGGGGTGACCCTTCCCTCTGTCCCTCCTGTGTCTCTGCAAGCGCCCGTGAGCAGAGACAGGACAGAAATCCATCCTGTACCCCGCTCCTGGAGCAAGCAGTGACCGGTGCCAACCTTTTTGGGGCTCAGGGGTGCTGGCAGCACACCCCAGGGGTGGCACGGGCAGGGACATCCCTGCAGCTTCTCCCACCCAGCCGCCCGCGCTGCCGGGGAGATGTTTGCACATTGAATCCTGTGCGAGCAGCAAGGGACAGTGTCGCAAGCAGCAAGGGACGGTGTCGCAAGCAGGAAGCGCTGCGGTCGGCACCAGGCACCGAAATTCAAGGACTCGAGGGAAGCTGGCTGGAGGCCACCCTCCCCTTGCACTGCAGGCGCCCCAGGGGACAAGGGACATGGGGACAGGGGACATCGGCACCCCCGACACCTCCATCCTGGGCTGGACTGGTGTTGGGGTGTCCTGGGGGTGCAGGATCTGGCCCTTCACATTTCTCCATCTACCCTGGCCACCAGCATCCTGGGCAAGCCGGAGCTGTCACCGGCTGGGGACAGTGACAACCTGCACAGGGGCTGAGCACATCTCTGGTGGCTGCAGCCCCAGGCCCTGCAGCCATCCCCATTTATTTGTTTATTGGTGTTTATTTGTGATGCTCAACCCCAGCACATGTCCCAGGCAGTGGAGCAGGGCTGCAGTGGTCCCCGAGCGCAGGAAATGTCCCTGCACGGTGACAGCAAAGTTGCACAAGGGAGCCGGGGTGCTGCTGGGGCAGCAGGTGCTGGGGAGGAGCTGGGGGGGGGAGGCTGGTGCCCATGGAGGAGATTCAGTGGCCGGGGCCACTCAGGGGGTCAGGGTGGGGGTCTGGGGGTGTCCCCAACGCCCCTGACTACCTTTCTGTCTCCCCGTTAGGAATGAGAACCGGGAGCGAGCGTGGAGGCCGTCCCGGGAGACCAAACTGGAGACCATCCCAAACTGTGAAGCGTGGTGAGTGCGGGGGGGGGACCGGCAGGGCACAGC
>NW_010115663.1:1962-2556 GCF_000699245.1 Pterocles gutturalis
ACAGTTCTGCCCCCCTTGCAAAGGGAAACTGAGGCACACAAGGACCTCAGCAGCTTTCAGGCCACATCCAGGGGCAGAGCCCCATCCTGCAGCGACCCTGCCTTGGGGGTGCCCTGCACTGAGCACCCCCTCCCTGGGTGATGGATACGACCCCCCCCGTGTGCAGCCCAGCTGTGGGTGCTCTCTGCAGCACTGGCACAGCAGGGTGAGGGTCAGACGTGCTAATTAGCCTCTGCTAATGATTGCTCCTGCCTGCTTTAGTGGGTAATGAGCATTTGCTGGGGAGCAGCCTCCCCCCTTCCCTCCCCAGCTGTCGGGGATGATGGGCTGATGGCCGTGGGGCAGCTCAGGCTGAGCTCTGCAGGCGAAGGGCTTTTGCTGCCTTTTGGGTTCGTGCAAAGCAAAAAAAATATGTCTCAGCTTGGGAAATACATCTGAAAGCCAGCCCACGCTCTAGCCTGGCTGAGCAGAGCCGGGACAAACGCCCCAAGTGACCTCCAAAAGCCTCCGTGATAACTGGAGCCCGAGCAGAACCACCTCGGTGTGAGCACGGGGGATGCGTTTGGGTACCGGTCCCCCTAGGCTGGCCGTAAC
>NW_010115663.1:2627-2867 GCF_000699245.1 Pterocles gutturalis
CTCCGACAAGCTGATGAAGAGCCCGGCGGGTCGCAACGTCTTCCGGGAGTTCTTGCGGACTGAGTACAGCGAGGAGAACATGCTCTTCTGGCTGGCGTGCGAGGAGCTCAAAACCGAGTGCAACAAGCACACCATCGACGAGAAGGCCAGGATGATCTACGAGGACTACATCTCCATCCTCTCGCCCAAGGAGGTACGGGGCAGAGCCCTTCCCATGGCTCTGGGGGGGGTGGCTCAGGC
>NW_010115664.1:0-1968 GCF_000699245.1 Pterocles gutturalis
CGGTCCGTGCCCGGGGCTGGCTCTGCTCCACGCAGCCGTACCCCCACCCGCCCCATGGGGGGGGCTCAGGACCAGCTCCACCGTCCCATTGGGACGCAGCGGGGGGACACGCAGCCAAGCAAGACCCCAGCTCTCTGTCCAGGGCGTTGTCGGTGGGGGACAGCAGCAGTCGAGCCGGGAGCATCCCCAGGGGCTGCAGGGGAAGCGCCACGCGCCCGCGGTGCCGGTCCAGCCGTGCCAAACCACTCACACAGACCCCGCACCGACCCCAAAAACACCCCCCCCCAGCAGCCCACATCCCCAGCTCCCCGAGCTGCTACGACGACATCCAGCACCAGTAAACCCCAGTAAACCCCAGTCTCCATCCTGCAGCATTTTGAGCAAAGCAGCAAAGCCCCCGCCAGCCGGCACTGCCGGCTCCCCGCCTCAAAAACATCCCATACCCCGGCGGGTGATGGTCCTGGCACCAGCTCCCGGGAACTCTGGATCCTCGGGCATTTCGAAAGGTCACCATCCGACCCGCTGCGGCACGGTGAGACCAACACTGGGTGAAAGGTTGGGGCTGGGCGACGCCGCCGGCAGCCCCCCGGTCTTATCCCGGCGGGATCGCCTGGGTTCTGCCCAGAAAATGGGGAAAATTTCACGTTTTCAAAATGCTCTGTTATTTTATAAGTTGGGGGGAAAAAAAAATCACATAGGGGAGGGATGGAGGCAGCAAAGGCAAGTGAATTCCCCTTTCGAAGGGGAAAAAAAAGGAGGGGAGGAAAAGGGAGAAAGAGAAGACAATCTTTTTGGGCAGAAATGCTGAGCAGGCGATAAAATTGTTCCTGTTTGAAAACCCAAGCTTCGGTTTCGCCCCAACAAACAGAAACATCTCAGGGCAGGATATCTGCCCGAAGAGCAGCAGGAAAACCTCCCTGATGGGGGGTGGGGGGCACCTCCTGGGACCCCCAGGTTTTGAACTGGTGCGGTTGGGCCGGTGCAAGGTGCCGGGCAAAGGCGATGGGGGGCTGGCAGAGCTGCTCCAGCCTCTGTGCCACAGCCAGTCTCTGCTAATAACCCCAAATATATCTGGAGAGAGATATATATCCCCATATATGTACATATATATCCCCATATATATACATATCCCCACATATACACTTATATATCCCCATATATATACATATCCCATATATACACTTATATATCCCCATATATATCCCCATATATACACATATCCCCACATATACACTTATATATCCCCATATATATCCCCATATATATACATATCCCATATATACACTTATATATCCCCATATATATCCCCACATATATACATATCCCATATATACACTTATATATCCCCATATATATCCCCATATATACACATATCCCCATATATACACTTATATATCCCCATATATATCCCCATATATATACATATCCCATATATACACTTATATATCCCCATATATATCCCCATATATACACATATCCCCATATATACACTTATATATCCCCATATATATCCCCATATATATACATATCCCATATATAGACTTATATATCCCCATATACATACATATCTCCATATATACACCTATATATCCCATATATCCCATATATCCCCATATATATATATACACACATATATATCCCATATATAGATACACACCCCCAAATATCCTCATATATATTCCCCCCAAATCCACCTCCCTCTCTCTCTCTCTCTATATATGTCCCCGATTACATCACCTATAGATGTTACACCCCCAAATAAATAATCCCCTCCAGCCGGCGGAGGAAGCATCTCGGCCAAAACCCATCTCGCCGTGCGCAGAAGCTGGAAGATGCGAAATCCCTCCGACGAGATCCCAGCCTCGTTACTAGATCCACCACCAGCCAATTAAGCTGCCGGCGTGAGCTCGCCTCGTTACCCCGGCGAAGGAAAGTCTCGCTGGCTGGGTGTCCCCGATGTCCCCCCCC
>NW_010115665.1:0-13148 GCF_000699245.1 Pterocles gutturalis
GTGGTGGTCCTGACACCAAGACAACTCTTAACATTGAGAGGCATCCCTGCTAAAGGGCAAAGTTGCCTGACGTGCAGTCCAGTTACCACCCAGGGAGAATAGAATATGGGCTCATAGAGCGATCTGTCATTGGTAAAAGATCTCATTGCTTTGAGGAGTGCCTGTGAGAAGCCTCCCGGTTTCAGGGGGTATCATCACCATACAGCCATGCTGCCTAGCAGGGAGAGCTCAAAGAAGGCTCACTTAGGCTGGTATATTATGGCATAAAGTGGTTGGCTTATGGTCAAAATGTGTAAAATGTGAGAGGTATGTACGAGGTTCCTTGTACCCACAACTCAGTGTACTTGCTCACTGTGTTGTTCCGCTTGTGTGTTTCCTGGAGGAGTTCTTGGCCTGGCTATGGCTCAGGCCTTTGCCTCCTTTGGTGCCTGTGCCAAATGGCTGCTGGTTTCGTAAAAGAGCTGGCGGGGTGGGTGGGAGGGACAGTGCATCTATCACAAAGTGCGATGTTAAGAGTTTCCCAGAGACCAAGCCTTGTCTGACCAGACAAATATTATAAGCAAACCTTTGCCATTCTCTTCTGTTCCATTTAAGCTTACCTCTTGGATGCTGCAGAAGGTAAAGAAGGGCATTTGACCAGGTGTTGATGTGACCTAAATATTAACTGTTCAGAATCCTTCCAGATGCTGCCACAGAGTTACATTGGCTGTTCTAGGTACTGGGTTCACCGTGGTAAATGCTGGCAGGCATAGCAATTGAGTGTTGTTAGTTTTCCACTAAATAAACTTGGGTGAGAATGCTGGTCTTGAAATCAGGGCACAAGCAAAAGATGTGAAAGAGAAGTGACTTTAGATGTTTACCTAGAAGAGTGACAGGTACTCTCAGGTACTCTTGGTGCACTTTTTTTTTTAATACATCAACAAAAAAGTATTATTCTGTGTTGAAGCTGAAGGATATTCAGTCGACAAAACGAGGAGTTGACTGTTAAATGGAAAAAAAAAAGGATCTTTACCAACCCATGTACTTGGAAACTCTTGTGATCGGTGTGTTCTGTTCTTCAAGTGAGATATATGTAAGGACAAATGGTATGATGAGAATTGATTATATGTTATGGTATAAAATGTCCACAATGTGACCTATTTCTATCAATTAATATGTCATCTTTGGTGTATTTCTGTCTGGAGAATAGCAAGTGAGCACCCCAGCACTTCTCTTGATGTCAGGCCTAGTAGTGTTCACTTATACAGTAGACAGTAGAATGTCTTAAGGAACTAGCAGACATAATTAGCTTAATTCAGCGCAGTAATCTGTAAAAGTAAATCTCTGAAACAATAAGTTACCTGATTTGACCATAACTGCATTCCCTGATCTGAATGTGACTTTCTGAAATAAAGCTTTCTTGGATCTTGCTCCTTAGGCTGAGTTTTACAGTGTTACATACTAGCTGTTATCACTGTACTGTAGTCATTTTATGCTTTGCTTATTTTTCCCCTTTTTGAGAAGGACTGCTATTTTATCTTCAAGTCTCCTGACACACAAATGTTTAACTTACCTTAATGTGAAAGCATATGGTCTTTAACAGACAGTGGTTCAAACATTGTTTAAAACTTAAAGCTTTTTACCTTGAAAAAGATCTATGTAATGGAGCTGGTAAAAACCTCAATGTATGTGTCACTGTACTGTTAAGTTCTTAATGCCTCAGGTAGAATTATGAACATTGTTTTTTAATAGTTTATTTTTAAAAGTACTATATCTGTGAACCAACTTGGAGGGAGTCTAATGAGCATATTCAGACATATTTAGAAAACATGTTCAGAAGACAGCACGTAATGCTCTTTAGTCAAGATGCATGCTTTAAATGCATAAGAGGTGACAGCAGTAAGGAGGGGATTGACTTAAGTCTTGACAGTGTCTGCTAGACATGCAGATTAAGCTTCCCTGTGCTTTTCCTTCTGATAGCAATTCCTTCCTGCTCATACATTACCCTGTCTGGTGTCCTGGCATGCTTTTTTGTAGTCTGTGTGAGGATCTTGTCTGGATGAAAAATAACTAAGGAAGAGCCCTGTTTAACCTAGGTCGGTTCTTGGTCTGTGCAGAATGTCACTGAACAGATGTTAAACTGGCACGATATGAGGAAGGGTAAAGGGACGAGCTCTTTATAGGACAGTTTCTCTAAAACCTGCAGTGGAAAGATCTGTGTGCATAAGCAGCTGTAGTCTCCTGTTTCAGACCCAGCCCTCCTCCTATCCATGCATGCATTTTCCTTGGCTGAACAAAACAATGATTTCCTATCTCAGTTGCTTTTTTTCTTAATGGTTTTGTAAGACTGGGGTGGGGGGATAGTGGGTCTTTCTTCTACTGAAACTTCTGTCTCCTTAAAAAATATATATAGTGGTGGTGCTGCTGGTTTCAGGTTGTTAGAAGTAGAATTCTTAATAGAATATGTTCAGAATTAATGCAGTTTGCTGAAACAGGTGGTTCCTACAGACTTCTTTTGCTCAGGGAAACAAGCCATTTAATAAAAACGTGTCACGAGGACTTTTTCATAGCTTCTAGTCCACTCCTTGTTTAATGTAAGTATTGGGATTGGCTGTAGACAAAACTACGGAGCAAAATATCAAACTTGGTCTTGTTACTGAAAGATGATTTGAAACATAAGAAACCAGAGACAGTTCTTTGGTTATGCAGATACATGGGTTCAGGACAGAGAGGCAGGATAGAAATAAGATAGGGAGGTATTGCTTGTCTGCCCTCGTTCAGGGGTTTTGATTTTGTTGTGGGGTTTTTTTCAGTTTAAGAAAGAGTGGCAAAATAACAGGAATAATACTCTAGTTACTCAAAGTTGTGTTAGTTGTTCAAAATGCTTTACTAACTCAAGTGGAACCATTTTATTTCAAAACTATAAATTTAACTAAATGTAACGTTATTGACTCAATAGACTGAGGTATCTTTCTGTTAGCTTTCTGAGCTCTTTGTAGAAATAATTTAATCTCTTAAATGGATTAAAATATTTGCATATGATTTCAATTCTACAGTTCTCTGCGTAGAGTTCTTTCATTTTTCAGATAAGTCAGTCGACCAACAGTACATAGTGCGAATGAATCCTTCTAATCTTTAGTATTATAATCAATTGTCTTTTACCACTTAAGAGTGCAAAATAATGGATAATCTCTAGGTCTTTATAAGGTAGCTGAAATGATTACTTGCCTCTCCTCAATGTATTTTTTTGAAATATGAAGGATTTTTTTCTAAGAGCTTCTGGTGTCATTGAGATACCTGAACAAAAATTAAAGACATCCTCTGAAATGAGTTATTGGTGATAGATATTTGTTTGCTTCATTGACAGTAAGGTTTTTTTAAAAACATTTGTTGCTGATTTTAAAAATACTGAAAATTCTGATTGCAGTAAATTGGGAGCTTATCTTGCAGGCTGTAACTCTGCAAACAGTGTTTTGTGTAGATAATTGAGAGTGAAGCAGCCAGATTTACAGATCCTTGCTAGGACCTTGTGCTGGGTTAGTATTTGTTTCACTTTGGAGACCTGTTGTGGTGCAGAAACAAGCAAAAAAACTAGTCTTGTTCTCCCTCTAAAGTACATGACTTTCTGTCTCCTTAATTCTTTGACCCATCTTCTTGTGGGATGAGATGAGAGTGGGTGCCAGTACAAATGAAGGCTTGTGAAATGTGTGGCTTGAGAGTTGTGAGGGGCCTTTGACTATCACCCCTTTTGCTCATAGCGGTTAGCCTGCACATTAGTTGTAACTTCAGTTGTACCTGAATGGTAAGGTTGTGTAATAAATCCCTACAGAGAATAAAAATGAGCATTATGTATTTCTTGATCCCCAGTTTTCTCATAATCCTTCAGTATTTCTAGTTTGTATGATCTATTTGACTGACTTTTGACCATCAGTTTTGTTGCTGTCCATAAATACATACTTTAAGAATGGGATCTGTACTTTAGTCTCTTAATGAATCGCCAAAAGCTGTTGACCTTGTAAGGCTCTTAATTGAAGTAACTTCCATTTCAAGTTGTAATCTCCCCCTTGCCAGGTCGTGAAATGAGATGATTGTTACAGGCAAGAACTGTATTCAAATTAGTGTAAAAGAAATGGTGTTAAATATGTACTTGTTGCTATTTGATGCTTATTAGATAGCTGTGTGAGACTCTATGTATGGTGCAGCGAGGTGAAGGCCCCTGGAGTGACAAATTCATGTCCATGAATGTCAGTACAGTGGTATATAAATACTGAATCTGAAGATTGTTTATTTTTGTTTAGATATGGGTACAGAGCACTGTGTTATGTTATGGTGCATAATGTTTGTTTTACCTTTCTTATGCTTTGCTAGTCTCTCTTTGAACTATGTATTAGCTTGAAAAAAATATCCTTGTCACATGTATATTAATATAGTAGTAAGTGAATGCACCCAATCTGAACGATTCAGTGAGAGGAAACCTTACACCTTAGTGGAGTAAGTAAGGCATAAAATCTAGATCTGTAGCTGTAGGGTGGTGTGATACCAGAGGATTAAAGTATTCTGTGGGCTCTAAGCTGTGAGAATAGACAGTTCAGGATGGTGAAGGTACATTGGGGTAGGGTGTGAAGTCACCTAGTGCAGAAACTGAATGCGCTTATAAGAGTAGAAGGAAAACTAAGCAGACCTCCACAGGTCTAGTTTCCAGATTAATATCTAAAGGGATCCGAGTGCCTTCAGTTTACTTAAGGGAAGCGTAAGTAACATCTTGATTGTGTGTTATAGGTAATTGCACAGTATGGGTGTTCAGACATGAAGAAGATGTGGAATTGGAAAACAGTTCAGAGGGACCAAAAAGGCATAATGTTGAGTGGCTGGAAATCTTCGTTAAGCAAATGAAATTGAATGTTTTGCAGTAGGGAGTGTGATTAAGTAGCTTTCTGAGTCACTAAGCTTCTAAAAAGAGATTATTTTTAAAACAGGTTATTTTGTTTGGGTCTCAGAGAAAGTAATTAGTTTTTGTGGTTTCAGTAGAATAAGAGATGAGCTGAATTACCATGCTGGATTTTCCTCTTTTTCCCCTGGCCTTAGAGGAAGGTTTAAAAGGAGGATTTAAAGGCAGATCACTGTTCATCATGGTGGAGGAGTACTGACCTCAACCTGCTTAAATGTGTTGCAGCTCTTGTGTTAGATGACTGTCTCATGCTTCAGTTGATTATCTGATTTATAGTTCCAATATATTTTAGGTTTTAGCCTGTGTTGAGTCTTATCTGAAACATTTGGTCATAGCTAAAAGTAAACTGAGGTTGATTGGTTAGGGGACTAAGAGAATCTGTTTCTTTAAGTCTCACGTTCGCATGCTTGGTGTTGAATTTGTCAGGTTTGAACTCCTAAAGGACACGTTTTTCTTGCTGGCACACCTGCCAACAGAATACTTTTTGTGCTTCCTACTGTAGTTTAAAGCGTGAAATGTCTGAGATCGTGCAGGCATCATTTATTTGAACAATTCACTTGTGTTGCAAGGGTAATGATAACTGATTTTGGTGTTTTGCCTGTGAGCTGTGTGGTGTAAATCATATAGAAGATCCTAGTATCCCTTCTGGTTTTAAACTGCCAAACATCGTAATGCCATAGTATGTGCTTTCAGGTGCATTTCATTTTAGTAAGGCAGCCGCAATTTCCTAATTTGAGGTGAATTTTTGAGTGTAATTTACCTTGTGTACTGAGTACACTGTAGAGCAAATTCAGAGTGCATAGACTGACAGTCTGCAGCCCTGTTTGTGCTTACATCTTGTTTACATGGAGAGATAAGAAATGTTATTAAAAATAAAAATACTTCATAGAAGTTGTCTTCTAATAGTACTTGGACCTTGTGAACAGCAAAATGCTGTGAATGAAACACTATGTTTTTCTTTTTAGATTTAAGAAGGTTAAAGCTTCACTGAACTGTAAACAGAATGGACAGTTACTTTAAAGCTGCAGTCTGTGACTTGGACAAACTACTTGATGAATTTGAACAGAATACAGGTTAGTTCTTCCACTGCCTTGTTCTCCAGTGTAATCATACTGGTCAAAGGACTTGTTACTGTGGAACTTAACAGTAACATACGCTAAGCAAAAGCTTGTCTTGATGAACAGATGGGATTTAGAGGGAGTGCACTGTGGAAAGAGAGTTTTGTAAACTTTGCTTTTGATCTCTTTTTACTTAAAATAGATGAATATGACTGCTACAGAACACCTCAGAATCCATATGACTCAAAACACCATTCGCTTTCTTTGGTTCTGGATTGCTTACAACATGTGTACCCAACACCAAAACTGCAAGAGGATGCTAAAAATTGTACTTCCTCAGAAGAAATCTCTCTGGCTAGCCACGCTGGAACAAGTGAAGCACTTCGGAGTTATTCACCACAAAATGAGAAGAGCGTTGCTGGACCTGATCTCTTATCCACTGTGGACAGTGGTTCCTTAAATGAAATTCAGGCTTCAAACATGGGAAGGTGTAGTATACCTGTGTGTGATCTTGTTAGTGACACAGGTAACTTAATCCATTCGTTGGCTACTCATGAAGATACTCGAAAGTTGCAGCCAGATGACTTCCAGTCCAATGAATGCTTTATTGGCTTTGGTATGTCTTGCATACCTGTTCCTACTTGTGTATCATCAGCAGATTGCAGTGGTGTTTCAAGTACAGAGCAAAGTGATGGAGACTCAATGCTACATGATTCAGGACATCTTAAAAGAGAGGAGATTAATCATTTAGCTTTAAAATCAGACAGTTATGTTGCAGCAAAGATCTCAGATCCATGTAATGATCAACCCAGGACAGAATCTGTAAAATGCAGTGAAGTACTTGATCAGCTTGAACAAACTGCTAGCCTTAATACTGCACACGTCTCTGTAACATCACAGAATTCAAATGCATACAGCCACAAAGGTGAGAGAGCGCATGAAAAATTGCCTTGTGAACCACAAGATGAAAGTGCATGCTCTGGAGTAAGTGAAGACATGTATGGAAGAAATGGAGTAAGCGAAGAGGTGTATGGAAGAAATGCCATAGAAAAGGTAGACTCAAAAGATGAGAGTAATGTTGAATCCATGCCTTCAGATCTGCCAAAGAGGCCTCAGTTGCACAAAAACGACGCAGCATTACGGGAAAATTGTGGTTTGCCGGGCTCCCCATGTCAAACAGGAGCTGAAGTAGAGTTGGAAAAGAAAAGCTCGGAAGAGAATGTAGGTAGTGAAGAACTTAATAGCAGTGAATTAAGTATTTCAGCTTCATGTATTTCAGCTGAGGATGTCCAGACCTCTCTGTCATGTCTTCCACTTCCTGTATCTGTATGTGGTTCATTTGTTGTAACAGAAGAAAAAGTGAATCCTCTACCTCAAAACGAAGTGGCAGAGGTTATTAGTGATGTTTTCACTGTTCATGCTGGAAAGTCTAAAACTGATCTCTCCAGTAGGGAATCCTGTGAAAAAACTGACTTGCATGAACAGGAAGGATATATAGCTAAAATAAATGAAAGTGCTGTGGAAAAGAGTACACATGGAGAGAAGTATGATACTGAGAATGTAATTGATGAGAGTGATTCTCAGCAAATCAAGGCTTTTGCTTCTGATTTTCTAGAATATGAAGCTGAGCCATATGGTATTGGTATAGACTCTTATTACAGTGAAAGTATGAGCCCAGTTATGGCTGACTTTACTGTTGAGGAGAATGTTATTAAAAGTGATACTCTAATAAGCGATGCTGAGCTTGATGATTTCTTACATGGGCAAAGTCTTCAGTCTGATGTGTTGAAGTCTTCAGACAATGGTAGTACCTTAGAGGAAGCTGATGCAGATGAAGGGCATTTAACAAATGTGATCAATCTAGATTTCACAGAGGTCACTGAAGAACATATGCAAGCAAAACTGGAGCAGGTACCTAGTATTAATAGTAAAGTATCTCTTCCTGCAAATGAATCTGAATCTGCAACAGATGAGTATATGTCTTGTATTCAGGACATGACTGAGAGTGGTAGTGAAGCACAAGTTTCTAATGTTCATACTGAAGGTGCAAGACCAAAGCAGTTGCTTGGCCTTTCCCAAGGAGATGTTGGTCAGAGACAACTGAATAAAGCAGATGTACTTGGGAGAGAAAATCAAGACGACAGTTCTGTTATCCCAGAAGCTCTGCTCTCAGGCACCAGTGTAAATATTGGTAAAAATTCTGAACCTGTGCACTCTGGGGAAAGCAGCTCTGAAGCTGGAAGAAATCAAACATCTGAAAATGTAGAATCAATTAAAATACCTGCAACGCTCTCAAGGAAACAACCATTGTGGGTTCCTGACTCAGAGGCACCCAACTGCATGAACTGCCGAATTAAGTTCACATTTACGAAAAGACGACACCACTGTCGTGCATGCGGAAAGGTAAGTTAGTGAATAAGAGTCCTACATTACTGAAAGCAGATGAATTCTGATTTAGAGATAACCAAAATACAGAAGGGAAAGCGTATTGACAGAATTGTTCTAGGCTCAAACTATTTTACTTAAAAAAAAAAAGAAAAAATTTCCATAGAAACTTAGACTGTTGGAAATGACTGATATTAATTAAGAAACTTGTGACCTTTTTTGTGAAAATAATTAAAGGGAAGTTTGGAGATTGTTCTTTTTTTAATCTTCAATTACTGGCTAGACTGAAGTGTTTTCGACAAGGAAAATGATACAGTGGACTAATTCATAAGAGTCATAGTGAATCAGCTTTTTTACTCAGTTTTAAGTTAAGCTTAAGTATTTAAGCTTAAAAAAATTGAGGTGGTGATGATTATCGGAATTCAGGTAAGTGGTTATACTAGCTGTAAAACACTGTCCATTAATCTAGAGGGATTCCATTCTTTCCAGAGCTGTAACAGCAGTACCAGTGCAAAGGATTTATAGCCTAAATCTGTCCTCCTGTGTGTTTAGATGTGTAGTTTTCCAGGGGAGTCATCTTGAGGGGACAAGCATACTACTTTTGTGGGCTGAATGGTACTCACCAACTGAGCAAGTATTCTGTAGAACTTTTTTCAGCCTGTGGTCTTCTGTAGTGAGTAAATCATGTCAAAGCCTCTTCTTAATCCAAAATTCCCTTGTGAGCTACTGTGGTTTACATTTGTACTGATGCATAAATGGAAATACTAGCAATACTAAAGAACTTCTGTGCTGGTTTTGGCTGGGATAGAGTTAACTTTATTCATAGTAGCTAGTGTGAGGCTGTTGTTTGGATTTATGCTGGGAACAACCTTGATAACTGTTTTAGTTGTTGCCAAGCACTGCTTACATTAAGCCAAGGACTTTTGGAGCTTCTTGTGCTGCCCCAGACACAGCCAGGACAGCAGACCCAAACTGGGCCAAAGGGATATTCTGTACTATAAAATGTCATGCTTGGTGTATAAAGCTGGGGGAGTTGTCCAGGGGGTCAGATCACTGTTTGGGGAGTGGCTGGGAATTCGTCGGCAGGTGGTAAGTGGTTGCATCAGTTGTTTTTCTTGGGTTTTGTTTTTGTTGTTTTTCCTTTTCATTACAATTCATTATGATTATTATTATTACTACTAGTAGTAGTATTTTATTTTATTTCAGTCATTAAACTGTTCTTGTCTCCACCCATGGGTTTTCTTACCTTTGTCCTCTGATTCTCTCCCTCTATCCCCGAGGGGCTGGGGGGTGTGGGGAGTGAGCAAGCAGCAGTGTGGTGCTTAGGTGCTAGCTGGGACTAAACCACGACACCTTATTTCTCAGTGTTCCTCTGTAAGCTTTATGGATGAGGAGGTAGATAGAGCAAAGACTGATGTCAGTACTTACTAACTTCTTGCATTCCCAGAGTTGAGAGGCATCTGGAGAGGCCTGGTAACTTTTTCCCAGCTGCCTCTTCTGGCATTACATATTCAAAACGTAGTACCTATTTACTTCAACTGCAGTAAGTGTGAACAAAAAAATAGGTCTGAATTTGAGTGCCAGGAAAACTAAGAACTCATTGTGACAGCCTAGAAGTCAGTGAACCTAATCACTTGGCAGATTAGCCAGTTGAAGTGTTGTAACAACTTAAAACGCGGTTCTTCTGAGTGGGTTCCATTTTAGTCATAAGACTGGCTGGCTTCAAGTTCCTGTTTACATTCGCTGTGAAATTCCTTGCACATTTCCTAGAGGTGAAGATAAAAGCACACTTCACTGCGTGGTCCTGTTTACAACCATCAGCTGTTAGTGTTGCTAATCCTGGGTGTTAACAGAGGGGTTTTAGGCAGAATAACAGTGTCATTAGGGAGAGTATTAGAATGCATGTTCATTGGCAGTATAGATTATCTAAACTTTATGAGTACTGGAGTGCTATGCAGTTGTAATGCTGTCATAGCTTTTCTGAATGTGCAGTAGCTTAACTTTCTGCCTTGTAAAACTTTTTGTCTTTTTAATAGTAACTTTGTCTTAAAAGCAAACAAACAAACAGTGAGTGGTTGTGTTTTCAACCACTCCGATGTAAGGAGAAACTGGTAGGAATTCACAGTTTTCCTCTATGGGCTGTTTTGGAAGACAATTGTGTCGTTCTCCTGTGGTCCTATAGCTTTTTGTTTGTCAGTGGAAGCAGCAACTCTTGTGAATTCTGGCTTCAGTGCAGGAGGGAAGTGTGAGGTTAGTGGTCCCTGTCTTCTCTCCCATCTGTAGCGTTTGTGAGGCCAAAAAACTTCCCAGTTTATTTAGGGGTTTGTCTTTTCTTGTGGTACCCTTCCTCTTCCTAACTCAACTAGAATTAGTTTCTTTGCTCAGCAGCCTCATCTTTGTCTCTTCTCCCCTGTTACATTAACTGTCTATTAGTTTTTCTTCACCTCTTGTCTCCTGTGCATTAGAATTAAGCTGCCCCCTCTGTTGTGGGGCCCAAGTATAAGAGGAGAGTATGAATTTGTCATGGTTTTGGCCCTGGTTTACAGCCAAACACCACAACAACTGCTTGCTCACCCTCCTGCCTCCTGGGGAAGGGGGAGAAGATCAAAGGGATAAAGGGAAAAGAGGCTCGTGGGTGGAGATAAAAACAGTTCAATAACTAAACTACAATAATATTGAAAATAAATATAATAATAGTGATATATACAAATGAGTATACACAGTGATACTGCTCACGACCTGATGACTAAGGCCCAACCTGTTCCCAGATAATGATCCTGGAGCAGGGAGAGTCCTAGAACCACAATCCCACAATGGAGATAAGAGCCTGAGTGTCCAGGACCAAGACAACCCTGAGAGAGGAGCGACACAGAGGAAGACAACCCGGAGCAAGAGAGAATTTCAGGCAGAGCCTCATCTCTATACTGGGCATGATGTGCATGATATGGAACAGACCATTGGCCAGTCTGGGTCTCAGTCCTAAACCTGAGGTTGAATCCTGGGCTGGGAACTGGGGCTGTGCTCCCTCCCAGCTTCTCCTCCCCTGTGACACGGGCACAGCGGAGAAGCTGGAAAGTCCTTGACTGTCCTGGCAGCAGCTATAACCATCAGTATGTGATCAGCTTCTCCGCAGCATAAATCCAAACACAGTCTCATGCTAGCTACTGTGAAGAAAGTTAACTTTGTCCCAGCCAAAACCAGGACACAGTTGCAAAAGAGTATACTGCTTAGCATTTGAAGCACTAAGTTGGATTGTAACTGAGTAGCTTCTGGTTGACTGATTAATCTTTACTAGTTACATTCTTAACATCTTTACTGGGCATGTGCATTTTCAGTTTAGGTAAATTGCCTGTGCCACTAATGCAGAAGCAATTGGAATAGTTTCTTTCTTGAGCTCATATTGCACCAATCAAGAATTACTGTTTTTACAGTGACTTTATCTACTTAAAGGAGATCACTTGTAATAGCTTAATTTTTTTCTCTGTAACTACTGTTTTGATTTTTTTCCCCTTAATTCATTTTCTTTTCCTGGAGCTAATTGAGAGTAGCAGAAGACTTTTAAGTGTTCCTTGCACTTAATTAACTTTGGTCAGTGGTAGAAGGCTTGTGTCAGACCAAGATTTCAAAAGATAGTTTTTGTAAAGGCTGATACTGACTCTAGAGTCTGCATACAGCTAAAAATAGTGGGACTCTTTGAAAACTTGCAAATCGCCCTTGAAATAACATAAGGGAAAAGAGAAAAGCACCACATATTTATGGGAACCCTTGAAGAAAACAGCTTTACTTAAGGACATAATTATTTGAATTATATTATGCAGGTGTAGTCCAGGCTAAAGATATGTACTTCTTTTCACCATCTCTGCTTAAAAATAGACAGGATATATATCCTGTTGGAGTACAAGATCATATTTTATTCTTTGAATGCTGTCTTCAGCAAGCTTTTAAAATACATTGCTGAAAGGAGCTAGTTACATGATCTTTCTGACAGAGGTGGCAAGCCTGGTTAGACAAGAAAGTTCCTGAGTCAGCATTAGTAAATGGCTTGAGAAGCAGTGAGCTCTGGCTTGGGTAGTTGTCCATGAGGGAGAAGAGGCAGCTCGTAATTTCATGACAAAGTGGTAACACTTGTTATGGAGAGACTTGCTACAGCACACAGGGCTGCAAGATCAGTGGATGAAGGATGGCTCTTTGCTGGTGTGAGACTAGGTTGTTTTAACCATTACCTGAATCCTAATGGGAGGCTGCAACAGTTATCTGCAGGGATAAAACTAAGCCAGTCAAGCAAATCTGACCCAGTTCAGTCATTGTTCCTGTCACTGGTTCAATGTAGAGCAGTTATGGGATTAACAGGAGTGAATTTGGGAATAGGTGGTGCAACCTGTAATTCTTTTCATCACTCTAGATAAAAATTTTACTATATTAAGTTATAATTTGTGTTGTCTGTGTTGCTGCTTCGTTGTGTACATATGGTGGGTTTTGTTTTTTCCTGAAGGCTTCTTTGTGAGAAATTAAGATACAGGCTTGAATAGTAGGCTGCAGAGGGTTTAGAATCAAATGAGTGTATTTCTTGCAAGAGTGTTGTAATCTGTGTGCAATTGTATACCAGCTGCTTCCAGCTATGATCTCAAAAAAAAAAAAATTCAATTTTAGCTATTCTGTGGACACCTGGCCTTATGTAATTAGATACACTCACAGCAAGACATTTTAGGTGTTTCATACCTGCATCTGTGAAAAGTACTGGCAAGGGTTTTAAGTGCTTAGTTGTGTAATGCGGGCAT
>NW_010115665.1:13179-22063 GCF_000699245.1 Pterocles gutturalis
TGTGTGGAAGGTTGGTTTGTAGACATCTAAGGGTTGCTTTGGTCCAACTGAAATACCTGACAAATTTCAAAAGCTTATGGTGTGGATAGACTGTGGTTCAGTTTGGGGGAACAGGATAGGAAGAACCCCTGATCAGAAGCAGACTTGGCAGACTTTGTAGTTTGGCCCAAGTTGTGGGGCTTTTGAGATTCTTGATCATAGCATTACAGAATAGTTTGGGTTGGAAGGGATGTTTAAAAAATCACTCAGTCCAACCTTCCTGCTGTGGGCAGAGATATCTCTTACCAGATCAGATTGCTCAGAGCCCTGTCCAACCTCACTTTGAACACCTCTAGGGATCGAGCATCCACAGCTTCTCTGGGCAGCCTGTTCCCGTGTCTCACCACCCTCATCATAAAGAATTTCTTCCTTATATCCAATCGAACCCTACAGTTTTTCAGTTTAAATTTAAAATTTCAGTTTAAAACCATTGCCACTTCTGTCACTACAGGCCCTGCTAGAAAGTCTCTCTCCATCTTTCTTATAAAGCCACTTTTATATATGGAAGTGCCACAGTAAGGTCTCCCCAGAGCCTTCGCTGCTCCAGACTTAACAGCCTGAAATACTAGGGCCTGAGCAGTGAGGCCCTGAACCAAAGTTGACCTCTAGGTGAACCTCACAGCCTAACAATATACCTAATATGTATCATATTGATCACACATGCAAAATATAACCTTATGAATATATGCCAATTTATAAAAGCTTTTGTCGTAACGCTTATAGAGCATTGCTGTAACACTTGCTGTAAGATACTAGTTGTGTAACAGTGGCTCCACTTGCCAAAAAGAGATAAACCTGTCTCAAACCTTCAAACAGACCTCTACATGACAGAAGGTAGCAGGGCAGTGACAGGCGTTGTTTAAAGACTCATAATCAAAGATAACCAAATACCTTTACTTCTTCTTAACCTTTTCTCGGGTTCTGGCCAAGTACAGGAAAAAGTTAACAAGAAAGAAAAAAAAACCACACCAGATGTTTTTTGCAGCTTAAGATGTAAGTTGTTTATTTAACTGTATAAAAGCGGGGACCGTTTGCAGGGAAATTTGGAAGCCTCTTCTATACAGTGGAGGCACTGTATAGAGATTTCCCATTGCCGGGATGAGTTCTCCAAATCCTTTTCTGTAAACGGGCTCCCCAGCATCTGCAGATCTGGATTATGGTAATATAGGGCAATTGGTGATGTATCTTTCTTAATCACTATGGCTAACTCTATTTAGTAATGATTAGGTGCATTACCTTATTTTGTGCTTGCTATAGTAGTTTGCTTATTGTCTTGCTGCTTTACCTTATCTTGCTTTATTTTCTCTGTACTATTTTCCTCATTACTTTGTCACTTTGGACATAAGTAAAAATAAGTTTACTTTTTTTTGTTGCCTGATTCCTTTGTGCTATCCCCGTTGATTGGCAAAACACAACACCAACTGTCACAGTCTTTCTTCACAGGAGAGGTGCTCCAGCCCTCTGACCATTTTCATGGCCTCCTCTCAACCTGCTCCAACAGGTCCACATCCTTCTTGTGCTGGGGGCCCCAGAGCTGGATGCAGTAAAAGCCTTTTTAGTCTAGTGCTTCCCCTTCTCCCCAAACCGAAATCTGTTGTAGGATACATATGCTAAAGCTGCTTTTCTCCTTCCCTACTTCCAAAAATGTCTGTGTGGTTTGTATAAAGCAGTCAGTTCTCGTAAAAGGAGTAAATAGTACTAGGAACTTAATTCAGGGAATTCTGGAATCTTGTCTATAATATTTAATTCAATCTTTTTCTGGTTCAGGTTTTTTGTGGTGGCTGTTGCAAACGGAAGTGCAAACTACAATACATGGAGAAGGAAGCAAGAGTCTGTACTGGCTGTTATGATGATATTAATAAAGGTAAAAAGTTTCTTTGAGTAATTGCACTGATCATTAAAGAGGAAGAGATACAGCTAGGATCTCTTTAATCTTTGTTCTTTTTAGGGAGCTTCACTACTTAAATTTGTCTATGTTTTCTTATTTCTGAGATGGAGGGAAGAAGATAAATAATTGTACCTCTTAGCTGGATTTCAGTTTTTATTTCAAACTTTGAGTGACAAGCTGTTTATTTTTTGTTAAAAAAAAAGGCAGGTTTGAACTCCGTAGGACTAAATAGGAAGTTATGTTGTTGGGTCATCTGTGGCAGGAGTCTAGCAAAAGTGATCTTCACTGTGCAGTAGCCTTCTACATTTTTAAAGGCCGTACCCCAGCTTGTTCTCACATGTTACTTGCCCGTTTTATGTACCTGCTGTCCTGCTGTTTTTATGAGTCACTTGACAGCTAACCTTTTCTTAACTGAAAGTTAAGCATGGATGCTTATGGAAACATCTGAAGAAAGCTGAGGTCCTGATTATTCATATTTAAATAACAAGTTGAAAACATACCACATTTTTAATATGCCACCTGAATGGAATTTTGAATTGATGTATGTGGTATATGCATTTGCACCAAGGTACAGGGATCATATGGTTCAATGTAGTCACTGCAACAGTAGCAAGGTGTACAAGGAGATCTGTTTCTGTGTTAGGAATTAATTAGGCAAATATGCAGGTAGAAAATAAAGACATCTAAATTTACTGCTGTACAATAGCTTGAGTGTTCATATTTCATAACTAGCTCACTAATTGTGCACTGCTCTTGCAAAGTAATCCACCCATAAAACCGCACTGCAGCTGAAATTTAATCAGTTGTGAGATCTTAAAAACTAACCACATTTTTTTAGCACAGGCATTTGAAAGGATGATGAGTCCAACTGGTCCTGTCCCCAGTTCCAGTATCTCTTCTGATACTTCTGCTGTTCCACATTTGGAGGAAGCCCAAATCTCTGGTAGTGCTAGCCCTACTTCACCTTCTGCATTGTTACCTGCCTCAGTACTTAAACAACCTGGTATTGAAGGTATGTTAAATATAATACAATATATCTAATACTTTCTGGATCTCTTTGGAAAGAGTTGTTTACCACATCATGGATACATACTTGGTATCCTGGTATTTTTTGTGGGAAGTGGAAGCTGTGAACTGGGACAATGGAAGTTACTTTTAATTCGCAGTTTTGTTGCCATGTATGAGCTTGACCAAGTCTGTCTTAAGTCTCCATTTATGAGATGTGGTTTGTTGGGTTTTTTTCCCCGCCCTGTCCTCTCTGTTTATATTGTGGGGGTTATTTTTGTGCAGATACTACTTTCATTATTTTTCTATAGCTTAGGAGATCTCTGCCTTGTGTTGCGACTGCCAGTCTTACAGTAAAAACAAAAAGTTGTTTAGGGAAAAGTTGCTAGAGAACAGTAGTGGTTCATTCTCTGTGTAAATACAAATGATTGGTGGCTAAGTAGTGTCTCTGTTCTGCTTTCCTTTAACATCTGATCTTCAATGAAAATAATTTTTAAACCAAGTGATAGGTTAACTTCTTTAGAGTGTATTTCGTCTTTTAGTTACGATAGGCATTTCATTCTTATCTTACTCCAGAGGGATGACTGAGGAAGTAGCCTTCCTTATATAGGAACTGATAAGATTTAGCTATAGCATGGCAGCTCCCTCTGCAAGTGTGAGATTTTTGCATTTATTTGCCTGACTGGAGACTGGGTCATGTCAAACTGTCTACCTGTGCTTGGTTCCAGTAAACAGATTCTCTATATATCTGGGGGGAGAAGGCACAATTTTTATCCCTTTCAGCTGTTAGACCAGTACAATAATATGAAGTCAGTGTTGTTTTCTTAACCCGTCCTAGGGCTGTGCCCCAAAGAACAAAGAAGAGTTTGGTTTGCAGATGGTATTTTGCCAAATGGTGAAGTGGCAGATACAAGGAAACTTTCATCTGGAGCAAAGAGGTCATCACAGGACCTAAATCCAACAAACCCTGACTTGCCAGAGATGCATATGGTATGAATTAATAAGTGTGTGTAGGTGCATTAACTACCTCTTGAAATACCTTTGTTCACTGTTAATGGGGCCCCTTATGTACCATAATACGACTTTTGCTTCACAGCTTTTGAAATCTAAGCTGATATTTGAGGGAGAGGAGGGTGGGGAGCGGGGTGGTGAGGTCATTGGATTGAAATATTCTGTAGACTTTACTTCAAAGGAAACAATGTGTGTTTTGTAGTATATGTGAACTTAAAAAATGGAGTGGCAGAAGATTTTCCAAAACAATTTTTTTTTCTATACAGTGTTTGATTAACTACTTTTATGATGGTAGTCTCAGCCATAGTTCTGAAATCTGTTGTTAACAACATGCTTACAGTAGAAGTTTGTGGGGTTTTTTTCACAGTGGCTTGTTACAGTTTTCCTGTTGTATTAGACCAACCAGAAGTTGTTTAGTGCCCTAGAGTACTGTGTTATAGGGTGCAGCAAAATTAACTTATTGCTTCTAATGCCAACTAATGTTGAACTGAAAGGGGGCTTGGCTTTTTTACAATAGATCATATTAATGGTGTTGAACTAGTTGTGCTTAACAAAGAAAGTCCAAAGAAGTGGTGTAAATGTGCTGTGGAAAGATTTGGAGAGATTACTCAACTGAAGCCTGTTTAAAATAAAACTTATCGCTGGAGACAGTGCTTCAGAACTAACATAAATTCTATAATTCTAACAGCATTCAAGAGTTTTTAAAACAAATTAGTAAAGCTAATGACCAGACCAGATTGTTGTTATTTGCATATGGAGGATCTGAACAGTTACCAAGTGTATAGCATGTAAATCAGCATTAATTCATGAAGAATGGATAATAGTAAATGTGACTTAATCTGAACAAGGAAAGACTCCAATAAGCTGGAGGTGAATCTGGTTTTCCTAGAAACTTTAGACCTAAGCATCCATTCAGAGTTACAGCAAGAAAGTGCTAAGATTTTGTTATAGGAATGATTGTGCTTCTCACTTCTATTAGTCTGTAAAGAAGTCAGCAATGATAGGGGTGATGCTGATATTGTTGATAAAGATAGAACTGAATAGCCAATTTAAGTGAAAGGGATGAAGATTTGAGACCCACAGTTTTCTGTCCTGGACTCTGTGCTATTCAGTGTACTCACAGATGATAAAAAAGGTGAAATTATTCAGACAGTGAAGGCAGATTCCCAATATTCGTGAACCGGATGCTAAAATAATAGATGCTGTTATGTCCTTAAATTCAGAATAAGGAGTGCATGATTTCGTCTGGGCTTTTTAACGCTACATTTATTAGTGTACAGCTTATCAGAAAAGGAGAATTTATGATCAGTGATGAACCTGAAGAAAGTATTTAAGCTGTTGTTAAAAGGGAAGTAAATGGGTAGTATAGAATCGTAGAACAGTTTGGTTTGGAAGGGACGTTTTAAAGGTCACGTAGTCAAACCCCCCTGCAATAACCAGGGACATCTTCAACTAGATCAGTCTGCTCAGAGCCCCATCCAACCTGACCTTGAATGTTTCCAGGAATGGGGCAAACAGGGATGGTAACGGGGAAAGTGAAGTCAAAAATTTTTATGATACTAAATGCATCGATGCTCCTCCCAGAGCTTTAATATACCTAGTACCTCTTGCGCTACCCATTTTAGTAATCCAAAGGTATAGTCTGTTGTCCTATTTGGGTAAAGAAACAATTTTATCTTGTTGTGAGACAAGAGTGTGTGTGGTGTTTTTTTCTCTTTCATAGGCTGCAAACCCAGAGGAAGGTGACATATTAACTGATGGAAATTTAAAACCTAAGGAAGAAATTGATATTATTACAAGAATGGAGGAATTTTGTCCTCCTCTTTCTTCGGATGATGCACTGCAGGCTGTTCCAGGCCAGAGTGAGGTGGTACATAGTTACAAATCCGTAACTCTAGAAACTAAAGAGTGCTCTGTTACTGCAGAAGCTGAGAAGACTAGTTCCTGTTCAGCTGATCAGACTACAAGTGATGTGCATGTTAGTCCTTCAAGTTACAGAGCACTATGTGGTGTTGAAAGCTGTGTTCGTAAAGAGATTAGCCTTGTTCCTGATGGTGATAAACTGCCACCGCTTTTGCTTGCAGTGGGCGAAAAAGGAAAAGGTAAAATTTGAGAAAATTGTTAATATCTAATCACTCGATGCAGTATTTTAATACAATTCCAACCTCTCATTTATTTGCTGCACATTGCATTCCTTGGTAATGTGCATTATTAACAAGATTAATATCTTACGAAAAGAATACTATTTCACTTAAATGCATTATAGTAGTGACTGTAGTCATCGATGGTAGCAGTATGTGAGTGGGGAGACTGCATACACAATTTGTCAGTAATTACCAAATGAATGGTAGCCCTAGTTTGCACCTTTGTTAAAAGCCGCTGCTTTGTTTTTATGTGTTCCTTGAATCTTAAGGTAAGCTATTTATTGGTTGATCTGTAGCTATTCTAAGGTCAAGAATAATTACCACCCTCTTGAGACAGGAGGATGGGACAGTCTTTAATGTGCTGTGATCTGTAATTCTTGGTTAAGGTAGGTAACTGATGTGTTGAACTAAATCAGGTGTTAATTTATTTAGATCCTCTAGTGGAAGAACATCCATCTCACCAACAAGTCACCTTGCTTCTTGTGGAAGGAGGTCCAAATCCATTAACTTTTATCCTAAATGCAAACTTGCTTGTGAATGTCAAGCTAATAACTTGTAAGTAGTGCACACTTTCTTTACCATTAACTCCAGCTTTCCTTTTCTGACTGTAAAAAAACACTTCTGTGGTGTCTGTCTTTTTAATTAAAGATTCTTCGGAAAAATGCTGGTACTTCTCAACAAATGGACTACATGGTTTGGGTCAGGCAGAAATTGTAATCCTGTTGCAGTGTTTGCCTGATGAAGAGATTTTTCCTAGTGAAATATTCAGATTATTTATTGACATCTATAAGGATGCAATGAAAGGTATGTCATTTTAATGTCACTTTTTACTTTATATCTTCTTGCTGATCTTTAAAGCAAGAAGTTGATAATGTCATTTTTCTTATCTAATGGTATCTGTTGAAAGACCTTGCAGTGTTAGTCTTGGTTCTAAATAAACAACAGGAAGACAATAATTTAAGTTTCTTTATTTCATATATTTCTGTAAACATCCTGTTTGCAGGTTGTTTTGTTGTTCTTCAGTCATATTGTGTTGGAGATTCTGGGTGTAAGTCCTTGTGTCTGTGGCATAAGACATCTGGAACTTCATTTGTAGAAGAACAATACTCATGTATATAAACATTTAAGGTGTGTTAATCAAAGTTCATCAATTGGTGTGTGCCAGAATACTATACAGTTTAGGGTTTCTGGTACTAGTTTGGAAAAGACTAGTTTCATATTCAAGTTCATTTAGTTTGTAAATATAGAGCACTTAGTCTATGGGTTTAGGCATCTCCCAGACTTGCAGGAAGATGTGAGATATACTGTATGGCTTACAAGTCTGTAGGAGACCACTGGTTAGAGTATTTTTCTTGACACTAATGTATTACATCTCCTGATGTGCGAAGACTTCCTGTCCCTCTTTCTACAGGAAAGTTAATAAGAAACATGGAAAACATTACTTTTACTGAAAACTTTCTTGGTAACAAAGAACATGGAGGGTTCCTGTTTGTTTCACCAACTTTTCAGAAACTTGATGATCAAATCCTACCAGATAACCCTTTTCTTTGTGGCATTCTCATCCATAAGCTGGAAATACCTTGGGTGAAAGTTTTTCCAATGCGCTTAATGTTGAGATTGGGAGCAGAATATGGGGGTAAGTTTTAACACTTTACATAGCTGTATAAATGTAAAATTCCCTTTGGTAAATACAAGGTTTTTAAACAAGAAAATAGTTTAAATCCTGTTTGCAGTATTTTGTGTTACTCTTCTGTAAGGTTGAAGTTTCATACATGGGAAGCCACCTATTGAGACACTTGGGAATTTACATTGTGCTGCTAGATTCCTTTGGTTATTTTTATTTTTCTCTTCTTAGCTGATTAGAAAGCGAAGAAGCCAAAACTGACAGCATTAAACTATCAAAATGTCTGACTTGTCATAAGAGAAAGGTTTGAAGGGAAGTTGGCAAGCCCAATTTACAACTCTTACAAATTGTTTTTAATCAAAATACTGAAATTGAGTATATTGGCAAAATATTACTGCTTCATTGAATGGATAGAAGTGTTAATTACTTATAAGGATAACTTAGTAATTGGTACACTTGAAATCTCCAGGCCTGTAAAAATGCAGGAGGCGTTCTTTCAAAGTGAGGTGGATGGAGAGCATGTAAATGTGCACCACCCACCACAGGTTGTGCAGTGACACAACCTCCATGTGGGAATTAACCTTCCACAGTCCTGTGCAGGCTCCTGTGAGTGTTTTCTGCTCTGACAACAAGATGTGCGTTGACTCTGCTGCAGGCTCAACAAAATAAAATGTGTTTGCAACTTCCCATTCCTTTGAAGAACATATAAAGCTAGTTTGAGCAAGACCTGAGAGTAGATAGTGTCCTAAATGCCTTCTAGAGTTGCTTGTGTACTTGCTTGAATAATGCAGGCACTTAATTTAGCTATATAGGTGCTGTTTTGTTTTCTGTTGCACTGTTCTTATGGTTCAGAGAGCACGTGTTCACATAAGGTGCAGCATGCAGAAGTTGCGTAAGTGGAATGGATTTCAAAAATGCATCATACACAACTTTCCTGACCTGAATTCATTTTTGATAAATAAGCTTGCCATTCTAGAAGCTGCAAGTCCATAAATATGTATCACTGGCTTGTTTATGGATTTTTTGAGTCAGTAGGACTTCTACTGGCCAGTCTTCTGTCTGTGTGTGTACAAGGGTGGTAGCTTCTTTGTTGCTCTTCTTTCTTTTACCAAACTGCTTCTCTTTTTTTTTTGGTTTTTTTTTTGTTTGTTTTTTGTTTTTTTTTTTGGGGGG
>NW_010115665.1:22094-25215 GCF_000699245.1 Pterocles gutturalis
GTTTTTTGGGGTTTTGTTTTTTTTTTACTATTTTTGCATCTCTGACCTCAAAATCCTGAGTTTGGTATGCTACTTTTGTTTTCAAATAGCTTCATGGTGTGGGCTGTGGTCTCATGCATCTCATGGCCTTTCCTAGTTTCCATCTGCATGTGTTTCCCATTGCAGCCATAGGACTTCAAAGCATGTTACTCTGTATGAGCATCCTTCTTCACTCTGTTCTTGTTTATCAATACCAACTAAGTGGCACTTCACTTTGTATTACAGCATCAATGTAGAGGCAGATGTTAACCTGTATGGTATTCTTATTCAAGCAACTACGAAGTCTTGCAACCCCTCCCGCAGCTGGTGATCCAAAGACTGAACGCAGGATGTTTCCATCCAGATCACTTATTGCAAGAAACATAGCTGACAAAGCATGTGAAAGCAGGAACAAGCCTCTGCCACAAAATTACTGCCACTAGCAGAGTGACTCCATGCAATGACACTGCAGTACGATTTAACCATGGGTCTGTGACAGAATCAGACAGGGGCTCTAGTTCCTTTAGCTGGTCAGATATTGAGATTAAGAAACATAGGATATAACTGAAAATAAAAATAAATACTTAAATTAGCAAGTTTTACAGTTGTTGATAGGTGTTGTGGTTTAATCCCAGCCGTCAGCTCAGCCGTACACAGCTGCTTACTCACTCCTGTGGGATGGGGGAGAGAATTGGAAGTGTGAAAACTTATGGGTTGAGACAAAGGTAGTTTAGTAGGTAAAGCAAAAGCCTCACGCACAAGCAAAGCAAAACAAGAACTTCCTTCCCTACTTCCCATTGGCAGGCAAGTGCTCAGGCACCTCCAGGGCAGCAGGGCTCCATCATGCCCAATGGTTACTTCAAAAGACAAATGCCATTATGCCCAACATCCCCCCCTTCTTTCTTCCTCCCCCAGATTTATATGCTGAGCATGATGTCATATGGTATGGAATACCCCTTTGGTCAGTTGGGGTCAGCTGTCCCAGCTCCTTGTGCACCCCCAGCCTTCTCTCTGGTGGGGTGAGAAGTAGAAAAGGCCTTGACTCTGTCTGAGCACTGCTCAGCAGTAACTGAAACATCCTTGTGTTATCAACAGCGTTTCCAGCATGAATCCAAAACATAGCCCCATCCTAGCTACTGTGAAGAAAATTAACTCTGTCCTAGCCAAAACCAGAACAATAGGTAAACGTGACCATTTGTTTTTTCTTCCTTCACCATAGTATATCCAACTCCTGTAGTGAGCTTCAGGCACCGGAAGCCACTCTTCGGAGAGATAGGACACACAATTATGAATCTGCTTGTTGTGAGTAAATGTTGTATTCTCTTCCTTTCCTGTTGTAATTTAGATTGTGTAAAATATCCTCAAAACCCTGATTCTTGAAAGCAGAGTTATTTTTGGCAAAGGACTAATATTTTTGTTTTATACTTGACATTAAACTTTCTTCCAAAGAGTGTTTGTATGTGAGTTAGGAAAGCTATATCTTTTGATTGTTATGCATAAGTTCTGGTAGTAAGAAATGTCTTTAAATTAATCAGAAAAAGGTTGACACATTTAAGTTGGTAGTAATAATTGTTCAGTTGCACTCTTCTGTTCCAAGCATTGGTGGGGTGAGAATTCTAGTCTTAAATCTGACATTTTTTGAATCTGAAGAAAGACTTGACAGGCAGGTACTGTAGTGTAACTATAACAGTAATTACTTTGTCACACAACTGTACCATGATTAATGAGTCTGTTTTATGTGCAGAACTTTAGGTTTTGGCAAAATCATCACAGTAAATCAAGTCTGTACTGTATGCCATTCCCTGAGGAATTTTTTTCCTCTGTTACCCAGATAATTTGATTTAAACTCCGGTAAAGCTGTGTTCCTGACAAGTAACTGTCTCTGTCCAGTACTTGGGTAGGACTTACCCTCAATGCTGTGATGAAAAGTGCTGTGAGGTTTTGGAGAGAATTACATGTATTTAGGTGATTACTAAATCCTTTCTTAAGAGTCTAGAGACTTTTAAAGCTGAGATTGAAACTGCAGTCTTTGGCCCCTTGTTCCTTTTTGCCACTGTGAATGTCCATGTAATTACATGATCAGAGGAGTTGCACCACGTGAAAAAATGTGTGTTTTCTCCTTAATGGAGAAATCTTACATTTTAATTCCGTGAGCCAGCTCCCTGCCTGATCAGTTGAAGTGCCAGTACCAATGTGGCATTGCATCTTCAGTCTTTGAGGAATCTTAATGTTGTGCTGCTGATGAAGGGGCCTTCTGTGGAGTTTATTTTCAGCTGGATTAGAGTTACTCTGATTCTCCTGCATAGCTGTATTTGTAGTGTCAGCTTGAACTGAAGGCAGTGGGAACGTGCCCCTTGGCAGGACTACCGCTTTTGATGCAGGAGGTGTTTTAATCATTGTAGGATGACTGCAAAATGTTCTCTTGGTGTTACATTTCTTAACCACATGTGGTGCAAATCCTCAATTAAAGATCACAAAAAATCTAGTACCACAAAAGTGACTGAAGTAGTAGTAAATTAATGATGAAGGCAAAGGGTATCTGTGATGTATGTCCTTCATACTACTAAACCAATGCCAGCTCAATTGAAACTTGCAATGCAGTGAGATCTGTTCATAAATACCCCTCTTGCTACAGCTGTGCTGATTGAGGAGGATACTCATTACCTGGCTCAGCTGGTGATGAGCCTTTTCTAAGCTTTCTTCAGCTGAGTTGGTAAGGGCAAATGAGACCATTTTACACCTAATGTTGTTCTTCTGGAATAAGACAGAATAGGGAAATTTTGCAGAAGTGGCTGAGATGATGGATGGTAGTTTCTGTCAGAGAAAGGTGTAAGAAACAGTGCAGTATTCAAGCTGTAACTTGAGAAGTTAGAGCTGTAGGGGACAGGGTATGAGCCTGGAAACAAACTAACTTACATGGTGGCTTCTGTGCTTTGCCTTTTGTATTGGGGAGGGAGTATTTGTTAACTAAAACAGTGTAAGATCCTAATGTGCAAAAAGTAGCCATAGTCTAAATAACCCATTGATAAATAGTTAGAGCTGAGTTGTCAGTGCTATAAATTGGTTAATATAGTCACTAAGGTACCCTTCACATACATCAGCA
>NW_010115665.1:25246-32543 GCF_000699245.1 Pterocles gutturalis
AGCAGGAAAAAGTGATCAGTTAGTCTTAGCCACCCTTAATGTTATCAATATACTTTATCTAGATAAGATACTTATTATAAAAGGTAAGTAAATGATACTTAATTGTCTGCTAACAGAAAAACTTTTGTTTGTTATAGGACCTTAGAAATTACCAATATACTTTGCATACCATAGACAACCTGTTTGTTCATGTGGAAATGGGCAGAAGCTGTATTAAAATACCCCTAAGGAAGTACAATGAGGTGAGTAAAACCATCTTGATTAGTTTTCTAATCCAAACAGCTTTAGTCTTTATTTTTTGTATGATGCCAGTCACATTTTTAACATGAGCTCTTTAAGAACCACCCTCTCCTCCTTTTTTTTTTTTTTTTTTTTTTTTTTTTTTCCAGGTAGTGTTTTTAGTCTGTAATCAGTTTCCAGGCAGTTCTATTAGCAAATTCTCCACTTGATAGCAACTTTCTGAATTATTTTGCTATTTGATGTGCAGTAGACTCTTTGAACTTTAAACTGATGTAAGCAGGTGATGGGGGAGGGGGAGGGCATAGAATTATGTTAATGCACATTTCCTTATTCCTGGATATGTTGGAAGTGATAATGGTGAGTGAAAAGCTGAGCTTTAAGATAACTGTTAAGTACTGAAAAATCAGCAGTTTCTTCAAAATCTTTTAGCAATTGTTTTCAAAGATTATCTCTCACATTTCTTGATGGTGATGGTTTACTTAAAAGCTAAAAACAATGCCAGTATAGTTTTTCTTACAAATTGTTTACTTCAGCTTTAACAAAAGAAACCTGAATAGTAAACTTAATGCATACTTTAGCCTAAAGGCCAACAAAATCCCTACAACTGATATTCTGCATTGTCCAGAGGTGCTCGGATTTACTCATCCCTCTCAGCTGAAGTAGTATTGTTGGTCATGCTTAGTGTTCCAACAGCTGGTCACAGCAAATCCGTTGTTCACACTCTCTGGAATTGACTATGTGAATAATTCATGGGATTTGTTTTGAGAGCTGGATTTTTCTATTGTATTTAAAATGAGTAGTGCAAAGTGACATTTGTCAGTTTTAATGACAAATTTTGTATTGACAGGTAATGAAGGTGATAAATTCTTCTAATGAACATGTGATTAGTATTGGAGCAAGTTTTAATACTGAAGCAGATTCTCACTTGGTGTGTGTGCAGAACAAGCATGGCCTCTATCACACACAAGCAATCAGTGCTACTGGACATCCTAGGAAAGGTAAGCTTGACTAGTTTGGCTTGCAGAGGAAAATGGCATTTCTGGAGTAGAAGTGTAAGTTCACTTTAGGCTGCAAGGAAAATATGTATTCCCAGTAAGGTGTTGAGACAAAAAGGTCAGCATTCAAGCAGTGAGGTAATTTAAATGTAAAATAGAATGTTGCTGTTCTGTATCAATACTTAGGTACCTTTTACAAATGTTACCTTAAATGGAGATTAATACTTTTTTTCCTCTTTGTTTCCAGAATGTTATTAATATAGCTTACATTTTCAGACATAATCAGATTCTTTGTGTATTTCAAAATCTAAATTTGATATTAGTGTGAACTGGGCAATATATTTACGTATGTAAACAAATAGTCTCAATAACTGAGTGAATGAAAATATGGTAACAGTGAGTACCTCTATGCAACACCCAGCAAACTGATACAACCACCTGTATGGAGAAGAGTGCAGGTACCCTTTAAGGTTCTGAAAGTAATACAGCTGTGCAGCATGGCAGTGCGTCTGGCTGAGTCATGCTTTTCAACAGGGCCCATTAGTTGCAGGGGGAATTCCAGATTGATATGTAGCATGGAAATTCACTTACATAAGCTTTTCTTTCAGTTGCTGTTAGTACTACTGAAAATTATTTAAACTTCAGGGACACCTTCTGTAAATAAATTAAATTTAAAAGTTGAGTGTTGCATCTGTTTTAAAGGGGGGGGGAAATCCAAACAACCCACACCACTGTTTCTTCAACCATATCTCCTCTTTGTATACTGAGCGGTTTTGGCTTGCCTGTGTTGGCTTACCGCCAATATCTTAAAAGAATACTGTATGCACTCACAAAATAAGTTAAAAATGGTGTTTTTTGCCAAGCTTTGATTGGGAAAAAAAAAAAATTTCTTCAGAGAGTTATGCTTCGTATCATCTGGTCAGCAAGGGATTTCAATTAGTAGTAGCTTTTTTGCCTGCTTTTCAGAAGGGAATGCATGTTAAATGTTAGTAACGACAAACTTGAGTGATGTGAAGTGATACTCACTTTGCTCTTACTTTTTCTAGTTACAGGTGCAAGTTTTGTAGTGTTTAATGGAGCCTTAAAAACGTCTTCAGGATTTTTAGCTAAATCCAGTATAGTTGAAGGTAATAATTTTGTGCTATGTAATTTCTTCTTAAGAGAACTTAAAGGCAGCAGTGTTGTGTAAGATGTTTATTCTTCAGTAAGCTAAACGTGTTTCTTTTCAGGATTTTTAACTTTGTAGAAAACCTATTGGAAACAAATGCTGTATATAAAAAAATACATGCTGGTGGTTTACCTGCTTGTTTTAAAACATACTAAGTTTTAATTCTGTTTTAGTCAGTGCAAGTCTCTCCTTTACGGCTGCCTGTATCTGGAACTATTTTCATTGCTGTGATGATGAAATACATATATTGATGCATAAATGCAAAAACATTTCTAAGATTAGTCTAAGATTGATGTTTAAATCTTAGTTCTGTTTACAAGGTTTTCATTACTTTCTCTTTCATGTGACATTTAATGCTGTAGTTGGGGGATGGAGACCACTTGATGTGCATTATTAACAAGCTGTAGGAGAGGGTTGGTTTTACTAGCATTTAAGCCAAGATTCTCCTAAAAAGCTGTGTTACTCTTTCTGTAGATAAGTTGGAATTTTAACTGGTTTTCTTCTAGATGGACTAATGGTACAAATAACGCCAGAAACGATGGAAAGCCTACGTCAGGCATTAAGAGACAAGAAGGACTTTAAAATAACTTGTGGCAAAACGGATACAGGAGACATAAAAGAATATGTAGATATTTGCTGGGTAGAAAATGAAGAAAAAACAAACAAAGGGTAAATGTATTATCAAAACAAAACATCTTAGAGAATTCTGATTCCCAATTTTCAAATATCTAGCTTTAATGTATTGAAATCAATCTGTGGTATTTTTATTGAAAGAAAGAATTTGATACTAAAACATGAAAGGGGATAGAACGTTAAAATACCTGCGGTCCTCTAGATGTCACTAACAGAACAATTTTTCTTGTAGTTCAACAAAATTAATACAGTTTTCTCTGTTCAGGAGGTTGTCAGGAAAAGTGTGTGAACCCTCGGTTTCCTTCTCTATCAAATCAGTAATCAGTTTGTGTGAGGATGCAATTAATCCCTTTAAGTTTCCTTGTTTGAGGGGGGCTTGGCAGTGCATAGAACTGCCCTTAGACTGTCACTGTTTGGAGTGCCAGCATTCAACAAAGGAAAATGATATGTAAAACATCTTTATTTGATGTCATTTGAATGCTTTATTTATCTTCAAACTTTAATTATACATCACTAACTCAAAACTTGTCTCATCTTAAGTTGGTTCTCAGGCCATGGGCTTGACTTGGTATGCCTTTTTCTATGGCTTCTCTGACCAATTAGAACAAACAGTGAGTTTACCTTAGAAGGCTTATAACTTCTTGAACCCATAAGATTAGGTTTTTATCAAGTAAGTGTTGTTTGTTCCCTCTTTAGGGTAGTTTTTTTTGTAGCATCTGTATTTGCATGATGCAGGTCCTGTATTACGTTTTGTTGTAAAGCTGTTTAAATAGCCTTTAAGGATGGCTAAACATTATTTCATGCAAGTTATCAAATCTAGATCATAACACATTGTTTTAATTATTAACAATACTATTATCTTCCATAGAATTTTAAGCCCAGTTGATGGAAAATCGATGGAAGGAACTCAGAGTGAAAAAGTACCACAAGGCAGAGACTTCGAAAGAGACGGAAAAGTTATTAAGTGTACTGAGGTTAGTAAATCCCATCGTTCTTGATCCTTTTTGCTACTTTTTAGAATAGTTAAGTGGTAAAGTAATCCTACTAAGTGATATTCCTAAAGAAACTAACTTATTTGTTGTATAGTCATACTGATAGGCAGAGCTCTGTAGCTCTTTGGTAAATTTATATACTTTCCATTTTTCTCCTCTGAAAAAGATTAAAAGTCTGTTAGCATTCATAACTCTATAAATAAATAATGCAGATATTCCTATGGTCACTTAAGTATTTGGCTGAATACATGAAACACTAAAATACTTTGCCAGCAAACAAGCACTATAGCTTGCTCTGTTCTCTATAGTTATGTTTATACTGAATTATTCTTTACTTTGTGGTATAATCAGGCTTCCGACTGTCCTTATCTTTTCTATAATTTCAGGTATACTATTTTCCAGAGAGCTGTGAACCATCTAGTCCTGTTCCTCACCAGTTTGCTAAAGATACTGCTATTGCCTGCAGTACTGCTCTTTGCCCACACTTAAAAACCTTGAAAAGTAATGGGATGAATAAGATAGGACTGAGAGTTACTATTGACTCGGATATGGTAATCTTTCAACTTTCATTGCAGACACTCCATTTCAACTGAAATATCTTTCTTCTAAAGACTTTGTGTCTTTTACTGAATGTTTTTAGTTTTTTGGCCTACCTCGGATCCAGACTGGGGATGAAATTTCATGAAGCAGCTGTCTAGTTTTTCTTGAAAAGAATTGTCCTCTTTTGATATTCTGCCCAAATTCCCCAATAGCTGCTTGCAGTAAGCTATCAGTCCTTCCCTAGTTCTGACTCGTTCTGGCACTCAGCTGCCTCCAAGGTGACTCAATTTATAGAATCACAGAGATAATTTTGTGATGCTCTTCTGCAATAATGTAGTTTTCTGCTGGTTTTGCTTCCTAATGTAGTTCAGTAAGGGATATTTGTATCAAAATCTGCACAGCAGAAAAAGGACATATCTACCCAGTTGGCGACGGAAGAGGGGGAAGGCAAGGCTATCCAGCACGTGATGCCACTCGAAAGATTACAAAACTGTAGAATAGTTCACTTCTTTGCCTCTGAAGGTGTTCTGTGTTGCACTTTCTTATCTTTTTTTTTTTTTTTTTTTTTTTTTTTTTTTAGAGAAGCTGGAAATACAGTCATGAAAAACTAATTTTCAGTAGTATATTTTGAAATTAACCTAATAGTAACTATGATACTAGGATATAGTCAGATATCAGGCTCTTGGACATCAGACTGAAGCAGTCCGGGATATAGAGGATGTGTGCCCTGTAAACCCAAGCATGTAACATCTGCTTCTTGGTGGCAAGTCTAATTGGTTGTGATTGACCTCAAAACCCATCCAGTTGCCAGTGTTCAAGTGTTATTTTGTCACTTCATGCTACCTGAAATATTTTTTTACCAAAATACTACACTTGTGTTGCCTTGTTAAGACAAAAAGTGTTAATATCAACATTAATATGTTTTCCTTCTAGGTTGAGTACTTGGCTGGATCTGGAGGTCAGCTTCTTCCACAGAACTATCTGAACGAATTGGATGGTGCTCTGATTCCTGTGATTCATGGTGGAATGTCAGATCCTACAAGTCTACCAATGAAAGCAGAATTAATATTTTTCATTGCAGAACATCTGTTTTGATGAGGCTGATTACAGGCAATATACTGATTTGCTATATCTGAACACCAAAGTTATAATGCTTCAAACACTAAAAATGTTAAAGTTTCTGAACCTGTTATGTTTCAATAGATTTTGAAACTGTTTTTTAAAACCCTAAAATCCTCTCTGGTTACTTTACCACAAAAGAATTGTAGTTTGTAATGTTTCCTAAAGTTCTGAAAGTTTACACTTAATACAGGTGCAGAAGAGGACAGGTTTTGTTACCTCTTTACACAGTTGTATGTCGTGTAACTTTAAGCCATACTATCTCGCCTCTTAACCTCAGATAAATGTGTTACTAAAAATTGCTGTGGTTAGTTCTGATCTCTATCTCAAACATGTGCTTTCCGTGTGCAAATGAGCTAACACCGAAGTAGAACTTGGCACAAAACTGTTTTCTTGCCATTTGAGATTCAAATATGAGATCTTCTGTAGCTGACTGCAAACTTCATGTCAGTCCAAACTACAAGGGCACAACTTCTGACACTTGTTTATGGTCAGCATGAGGAAGGATTTTGCAGGTGTGTTTATGAAGACTTTATAGTTGGAAGTCCTCAACATTAGGGTATTCTGCTGGTGCTTCAGGAACATATGCTCTGAATTATTTTTTTTGTAGAATAACTGATTTCTTTCTTGTATTTATGAGGATTTGTCTTAACTTAAATGGATGCTATTTTTATAAATACTGCTATTTTTTTTCTTTATGTTTGGAAGTCCTGATACAATTTGACCTTTCAAGGATTAATAAAAAACCAGATTACCCTTGATGTAATCTACATGTAGCAATAACTCAGACAAGAATTCTGCAGTATCTATTCTGCTCCTGTCTACTGCTTTTGCCACCTCTTAGTAGCCACCTTTACTTTCAGGGAGAATTGATGTATTAAGTGTGAATTTTCACGAACAGAACGATTTTTAGTATACATGAGGTTCTTGTAGACTATGTATTTTTTTATATTGGGTTGTTAAGATCTATTTATGTATTTGTGATGCATGTGATTTTTTACTGTGGTTCAGCAAACCACAGTTGGGGTTTGGTAACTGTTACACAACTGTTGATCAGCAACAGAACCAAAACTAAATATATACAAGATCTGTATTGTTTTCAGTAAGAATGCTGGTACAATTTTATATTGAGACTCTTAAAACTTTGATGCCTTCTTGATGTTGATTGGGGATAATTTCTGGTTTTGTATCAAAAACAATTTGTAACTTAACCTGATCTTCTTGCTCTGCTGTCACCTGTGCTTCCAAATACTGGTTCTAGAAGAGTTCGCGCTTCAAGATTTTACCCAATTTGAACTAACTGATGTAACTTCTTCAGAGAAACTGCAGTTCTAGAGAAGAGGTGAAGACCACACACAATGTGCAGTAGGAACAAAACACATCCTTGCTTGAGAACAAGCTGCAAAAGGTTGAACAGCAATTCAGGACTGTGACCCAGTGGGAGGAGGCGGTTGCCCCTGGTACCCCCCCTGCATGGGTGAGCCTCGCCCATGCCTGTTCCTGGAGGTGACCAAAGGAGCAGATGACTGTCCGCTTACCCTGTATTAACTCCCTTTAAGTAATGATAAATAAGCATTTAAGTTAACTGTCTTTGATAATCTCACTTGGGT
>NW_010115666.1:0-302 GCF_000699245.1 Pterocles gutturalis
GAGAGGGAGGAATTAAAAAAACGGGACTGGAGCAATCTACAGAGAAACATCTGCAAACAAAAATTTAAAGAGTGACGCACAGAGGGCAGAGAGGGAGGAATTAAAAAAACAGGGACAGGGAGCCAGAGAGAGATTGAGAGAGAGAGAGAAATACAAGGGGGAAAGCAACAGGGTACAGAGGGAGGAAATACAAGCGAGGGGCCGGCAGCTGGACAGAGAGACTGAGAAGGGGAAAAGTCCCAACAGGCTTCCAGAGAGAGAGGGAGGAATTAAAAGTTGGAGGCAGGGAGTTGCACAGCGCA
>NW_010115667.1:0-23150 GCF_000699245.1 Pterocles gutturalis
CAGGAGGACCTTCTGGTTGAGTCACAAGGTTCAGGAGGACTCCCTTGTTCTCTGAACTCCTTCTCAGAGAGGAGATTAGGTGTGTCTGGATCCAATCCTAGTCCCAGAATTGGTCAATGGCTTATGTCTAAGGGATTATATATGCACAATCAATCCTTTACATCACTTAGCTAATATTTCACAGTTTAGCATGCTATTAATCACTTACTGAGAATCTATTGTGGCAAGGAATCTCTCAACCTCGAGAAGTAACCTTGAGAGGCATCCCTACCCAAGGGGAGATCCTGGCGTGCAGCCCACTGCAGTGCAGGAGAGCTCAACGGGCCCTGGGCTGTGCAATATTTATGAAGTAAGTAGATTGATTTATAGTCATATCTGCACACCAGCCATATTTCGATTAGTGCAAGCTCAGCTAGCCCTCAGCTGTTTGAATGAGATGCACAAGGTACCCCTCTTGGCTCTTGTGGTGTTATCCATCTCCCTCAATATACCCGGTGCCAGATGCAGCCATCGCGACCAGATGTATCCGTTGTGGCCACCAGCTGTGGTTATCACTTACACAGGGTTACGGGAGTTGAAGGCGAGGCTGGGGGGGAAGCACACTGTCACAGAGGTGCTCTCCATTTTATGCAGTGCTGAGCCGCCCTGAGAAGTAACCAGCTGTGATGGCTGTTCGGGAGTTTCAACACATAAACCACAGGCAAACTTGCATCAGTCTCAGGTATGTTGCACAAGTTCATAGAGGAACAGAGGCTTGACAACTGGCTTAATCACAGCAGAGTTTTTGCATATTGTTAAACCTGAAATAAATAGTTTTATAGAGAGCTGGTTAGTCTTGGAACCTAAGTCAGGTTTCTCCTCAAACTGCGCTGTCTTTCTGCTCAGAATTGCTTGGGAGGCTCATCTTCTAACTAAGCACCTTAATTGAGAGACTGAAACTAAGGAGAGTAAATCCCTCCCTTGACTTATGCCCCTCTCCAGTGTTTACAGGGCAAATCCCAGACTTTAGAACTGTTGCACCGTTATTACATACATGTCAGCCCTCAAATATATTCTACTTTTTAGTCTCAAAAATGATATGGTTTACAGTCTAGGGGATCCAGGATTTGCTGCACTTTTTTAAAAGTTGTTATTTCTTAAAAAATATAATAGAAATTATAAACAAAACAAAATAAAGTAGGGTTAAGCAGCATAAATCTTCAAATTTTTTTCTGATTATATTTAAAGCATTTAAAACTTTTCTTAAGTAGGGATTTAACAATTCCAGGCACAATATTTTGGTTTTTTGTTGTGGGTTTGTGTATTTTTTCCAATTTCAAAAGTGTCCTGTCCTTCAGATGCCTTTTTTCCTGCAGATATGAAGCTACATCCTAACTTTGTTAGAAGAATAGAAAATCTCTTTGATGAGAAATAAGTATCACTCCTTAGTTTTAAAACTGCTCAGGCATGGCAAGAAGAGTTTTTCAGTGCTGTATGCAGAAGGCACTGTGATTTGTACCTCTCTGCAAGAACCCTACCTAATTTTATATGTTAAGGAAATGACACGTGAAAAAGCTGAACTATCTATATTTTTTTTCCTCCTTATTCTTTGTGTTTCTGCACCAGGTACTAAAAATCATTTAATCCTTGAATAGAATGGAACCATCAACTGAGAATCCTTGCTCATTCACGTGATAGATCTGTCTTTTGACTGGAATATAATTTAAAAACTATATGCAGGATCAAAGGCAGCTAGGAAATGACACGTGAAAAAGCTGAACTATCTATATTTTTTTTCCTCCTTATTCTTTGTGTTTCTGCACCAGGTACTAAAAATCATTTAATCCTTGAATAGAATGGAACCATCAACTGAGAATCCTTGCTCATTCACGTGATAGATCTGTCTTTTGACTGGAATATAATTTAAAAACTATATGCAGGATCAAAGGCAGCTTGTGATCAAATATTTAATCATTGAATAGAATGAAACCATCCACTGAGAATCCTTGCTCATTCACGTGATAAATCTGTCTTTTGACTGGAATATAATTGAAAAACTATATGCAGGATCAAAGGCAGCTTGTGATCAAAAGAAATATAACCACAACTCACTCATATGGTCATCAACATGTGAGGGATCACAAAACCCTCTGTATTTACTACTTTATTTGTGTCTATTTTAACTTTTATAAATTATTTCTCTTTGCCTTTTAGAGATATAAGGGATCACAAAAACCTCTGTATTTACTACTTTATTTGTGTTTATTTTAACTTTGATAAATTATTTCTCTTTGCCTTTTAGAGATTTAATGTTTTTTTGGGGGGTGGATTCCTTATATTTGACAGACTTTCATCTTAAACTGTGTGCTGTTAGAATGATGTCTACCAGATAACTGCAGGGTGCTCTCTGTTCTGCAGTGTGTGTCTCATAAGCTGAGAGAAAATTTCAGCAAAGTTCTTTTATGGGTTACATTTTTTTGAACAAGGGTAGCAATGCTCAGCTTTTTTTTTTTCAGGTGGAATATACTTGGAATAAATAAAGTAAAATAAAATTATTTGTAGACAAAGATAAATATTCAAATGAAAATTGAGATTAATAAAAAGTAAACTATCTGGAAAATATCTCTGGAAAATTAAACAAGTCATTCCATGTATAAGAACAGTTGTGATCCTGGTTTTCAATGGCTCCCACATCTCATAACTAACTAGATCATTAATATTTCTTTTTTGGGGGTGTAAGTTGAGTCTTTTCTTACATTACACATCTCCTCTCACTTGTTTGTTCACAAAACTTGTAAGAAACACTTATCTTTTAACTTCTACTACTGAATCACATTTTGCAAGAGACTGTGCAAATGCCAAATTTACTCGTAACGTATTCACAATTGTGTAAATATAGGGGATGATGGTATAAACCATTACTAATAAAATGAGTTAAAAACACTGACATAGACCTGCAGAAGTAGATTTGCTAGAGCGACTAAGGAGGCTGGAGTTCCCACGTCTAAGCCATCATGTGTGTTATGTGCTCTCACCAGCAGTGTGCAGTGCATCTCTGCAACAATCCTTACCCTCAATAACACTCTTACAACATTGTGTAGTAGCATTTATGGAGGAATTACCCTGTTAACTCAATGAGTTAAAGGTTCTACCTAGACACACTCTCATCACATAGCTCTGATGTAAGTTGTCTGCAACTTCTTTTCTGAAAAATATTAGTATTTTGGAAAACCAGATTCTTTTTTTACTCACATAACAGTACTTTCAAGAAGTTAAAATATTTATGTAAAGAGGAGGATGACGTGAGAGGAACTTTCCAGGGATAAACAGGATTTTCTTCTAGAAAGAGAAGACAGTTATAAAGAGAGAGACATCAAATTTCTGCTCAGTAAAGCATCTTTCCTGGCTCCACAAATGGTATAGACATCTTGCTAGATCTAAGAATATGACAGATAGACTTTATTCAAAGAAAATTCAGATTTTAAATGTTGCAGCAGTTGGGATTTAGAAAATGTTTAAAAGAAAGGGTGTAAGTCATACTTTTAAAACATGAGGTTACTTTTTCTCTCAGAACTTAACATTTGATAATATTTGAGGTTTACTTGATTAATTTCAGGCACTGCCCTAAAAGCTTGTTATCTTTCCTCAAATCTAGTTAAAGCTACAGAACCCTAGAGGTTGCCTAGTTTTAATTGTCTCTAAAAGTTAACATAATTTATTGTGTCTACTGTGAAATGGCTAACTTACACATAGGAATGCTCTATTAAATGCACTTCTACTGTCAAAGTCAACTGCTTCTGGCAGTGCCATTCCGGAGAAGCTACTGATCAAAAGGTAATGAGAACTGACAGGCAACATCACAAATGCTGCATTGTAAACAGACTGTTAGACTAGGAATTAAGTGAGCGGTGCTGATTGATTGTTTCTACATTAGTGAAATCTAGCAGAAAGAACAATGGTTTCTTGACATTCACTTGCACATTCTGATGACTAAACCTGCACATTAAAGCATATTGGAAATAGCCAGCTACTCTGAAACACAGGGAAGTGGGTATATAAATTGCTTTCAGAATAAATCTGGATATTATGGCACCCTAAACCACAAACTTCTTATGAGTGACTTTGCTGCACAATTATTACTGTGTCTGTATCAGTTAGAGAAACTCAAAAGAACAAAATAGGGGAAATAAAAAGATCTCACAGATGAGACAATATCTCACTTCAGTGCAATTCTTTCCACACTTTCAATATGTTGGTTTGACTGATGGTTACAGACCCAGTTTATAGGTGCTGTCTTATATTCCTTAATTAGTGAGAAAAAGATAGAACTCTCAATTCTGGCAGTGCATGCCTGTAACTGCAGGGATCAATAGAATAATTTGAAGTGTATGCGCTTGGATGGGTCTGTGCCCATCACTTTTAGTCCTATTCCTTGTGGACACAGCAGTCTTATTTTCTTCCTAGTGACAGCCTTTAGCATACCTGGCAATCATTACCATGTCATCCTCTCAGTTTTCTTGTCTGTTTTAAACAGTTCGAATTCTTTCCACATTTTCTCATTTCTTTGAACAGCCTTGCTTCTCTCCACTAGACTGTTTCCAACTCATTTAATGTACTAGAAAGCCCAGTGCTTTTTCTTGAGTTTTCATATCCTTTAGAAACTGGTTAACATTTTTTGCATCTAGTGTCCAAATTTTCAATTACAAAACCGAATAGTAGGAAACCTGGAACAGTCTCGTTGACTGCCTTTCTTGATACAGATTCCAGTTTGAGGGCTACCTTTTCAACATTTTTTAACCATCCATGTACCCTTCTAATATGGTCTAGACAACGTTTGAGTGACTTGTCTATGAAAATATGAGCTCTAACTCTGTATTAAGATGTGACACTTGCTACTCTTCTCTCATCTACAAGAATTTTTGTCCTGTCATAAAAATACATTAAGCTATTTTGATTTGTTTTGCTCTTAACAGATGCATGTTGACTGTTTATAAAAATAGATTGTTTACCTCTTTGCTCCATGTTTTGGGTATTTTTTTTTTGCATACTGAGGCTATGCTAAATTAGCTACAAATCCCTGATCATCTTATTTTTCTTTTTTTTTTTCTTTAAAGACAGAATATGTAATTGTCACTCTAATTTTCTAGAATTCTATCTTTCCTTCACAAATTCTGATTTTTTTTGTTTAATAGCCTATATGACTTTCTATAGGTCCACTTTATCTGAGAGCTTTTAACCAATCATCTCAGAATTCTTATCTTCACCTTACCTTCCACATTTATACACACCATTAGTTGCACTAAACTTCTGATCACAGCTACTTATGTTAGTATAAACTGAGCAAGAAGAGATTCAAAAATTTGTCATTTCTGTCATCATCTGTCATCATCCTTCCGTTTTCACTGAGTACCTCACAAAAGGTTTCCTTGGTTGTTTTCTACTAATTTATGTATAGCTTTTATTTGTTGTTACTCTTGTTTCACTGGTTTATTCTGTGCGATATTCCTCCTGATTTTGTCCTGTCATGCTACATTAGTTTGTCTTAATCCTTCGTAATCTCACAATTTTCCAACTGTATGGTTCCTTCTTGAGTTTCAGATCATTGTAAAGTTGAATTTATACAGATTAATATTTCAGTGTAACTTATTCCATTTTGCCTTGAGTTTTGGTTTTGCTCCACCAAAATTCCTTTGTCCTCAGTGTGTTTTTTCAGAACTAGAAAATAATTTATCAAAAATTTCCTTCATAGTTCATATGTAAAATGCCTGATTATAGTTAGAAAAGCAACAGTAACTATTGCATTTCCAGTTTCTGAGTACTTGCACATGCATCCTGAGTAATTTATTGCAGAACCATGTAGAAAAAAAGAATTTAATAGAAGAAAACAGAAGACACAAAATTGTTACCTTTACATACATTTTCGCTGCCTTGCACAACAGTTCCTTCCAATAATTGTGCTTTTAAAGTACAGAAATACAGAAACATCTCTTGTTAACCATGCCACTCTTACTTCCTGTGACAGGATTATTAAGTCATGGTAAGAAAATCTACACAAAACAGTTTTAAGTATGTGAATTAACTAAATTAAAATCTATTTCAGATTAATAGCTTTACTGCATGTGAAGTTCTTTAGGTAAACAAATTTGTATTTTGTTTGATTTCTCAAAGAACTGTTCAGAACCTTTAAAGAATAAAGAAAGTCTTATTACATTGTTAGCTGTAGATATGGAATGACTGAGATTATTTGGAAAGGTTAGGTCAAATGTTGTTGACTCTAGTCCTTTAGTTTGCCTTTTTTGTTAGCAGATTCAGAAAGGGCAATAGCAATGTTTATAACTCAGGTTTCTTGAGAGTGAAGATGTACTTATGTTGATCAACATGAACTGATTTAAAAATAAGCTATTTTTTCATTCTTCAGTTTTAAAAAAAAAGTTGTGCACAAATATTCATACTCACAGAAGATAAGCTGTTTTTCAGCCTCCATCTGTTTCCCACTGATTGTTTAATAAGAATACAGGGTTACAGACCGAGAAAAATCAGAGAAGCCTGTGCTCCTCAAGGTTATTACCTTGTTTACTTAATTTATAAAACCAGGCAAAATATTTCCATCCTCTTTGCATTTGTTTGTATTAACTCATCACTCTGTAGAACATAATATTCTAAAGGCAACTAACCTCTGAATATCTTTTGCCTATGTCAATGGTAGAAATCTGAAATTCAGTCTTATAACTCTCACATCTAGGAATACAGTTTATGAAGTTGAACATTTTCACGTAAACTGAACTGCTCCTGTAAATAACTCAACTTACCTAGGACTACTTCAGGAATGGGCATTTAGTTCTTGTGTCACTGTAAGTGATTTAATTACACCACATGTTACAGGCGATTGTCCTATTTAAACCTACTCTGAGTACATAACCAGGGAAACAGTGGATTTCACTCCATCTGATGTGATGGCAAAGTCTCATATTTACTATCCTTTTCATATTAGAACAAAGCATCCCAAAAAAGAGCAGAGATACGTATTCGTAAAGAGACTTGTTCATAATGAAATAAAGTAGCAACAGCAACATTATCTGGTATGGACTGAGAAAACAGGGACACAGGTTTTTGTTAGTAATCTGAACAAGAGTCCAGATAGATACAGAAAACTATGGTATAGCTGTCTTCTTAACAGTACATTGATATTTGAAGATCCCAAAAAACTACCACAGAGACACTTCCATTTACTCTCTCAGAGATATTATATAAAGGATGCATATTTAAGAGATCAGGTCTTTTTTCCAGACTTTTCTTGTAAACTTGCTTTAAGACTTTTTAATAGGGAACAACAAAATCACATTTTTTTTTTTTAAAAAAGGCCTCTTTCTTAATAACCACTAAACATTTCATTAAACTCCTAAAACTTGAGAGTGTTGGTTGATGAGAAGCGCAACATGAGCTGGCAATGGGTTGCATCAAAAGAAGCATGACCAGCAGGTCAAGGGAGGTGATTCTCCCCCTCTGCTCTGCTCTATTGAGACCCCACCTGGAGTGCTGTGTCCAGCTCTGGAATCCTCAGCACAGGAAGGACGTGGACCTGTTGGAGTGAGTCCAGAGGAGGGCCATGAAGATGGTCAGAGGCTGGAGCATCTCCCCTATGAGGACAGGCTGAGAGAGTTGGGGTTGTTCAGGCTGGAGAAGAGAAGGCTCCGGGGAGACCTTCTAGCAGCCTTCCAGTACCTTAAGGGGGCTACAGGAGAGATGGGGAGGGACTCTTTATCAGAGAGTGTAGTGGTAGGATGAGGAGTAAGGGTTTTTTCCTGTGAAAACTTCCTGAGGAAGTTTTTTCCTGTGAGGGTGGTGAGGCAGTGGCCCAGGGTGCCCAGAGAAGCTGTGGATGCCCCATCCCTGGAGGGGTTCAAGGCCAGGCTGGATGAGGCTTTGAGCAACCTGGGCTAGTGGGAGGTGTCCCTGCCCATGGCAGGGGGTGGGACTGGATGGTCTTTCAGGTCCCTTCCAATCCAAACTATTCGATGATTCTATGATTTCCTTTAAAATTTGACTTAATATCACTTAGATCTAATTGCACTTGAAAGACAAATTCAAAGTATTATAAGTACAGAGGAAATAATTTAGTGATCAGATAGATAATGGGGTACCAAAAGATCCTGACTTGCTGAGCATGCGACCGATAGAAGATGACATTTTCTGCAGATATATTAGAGAGCGAATGCAGTTTAATAAATGTAAGGAACATTTCATACTTTCTAAAATCCTCATTGTCATAAATAGGTATTCTGCATGATAGTGTAAAGAGCAGCTTCTATAGGAATTCCTTTCAGACAAAAGTTGAGGCAAGTGGCCACTGATTCAATATTTGTATGAATTTAAATCCAAAGTTTCCAGAAAAAAAAAAAGAAAAAAGAAAGAATCAAACAAAAAACACCACCAAAAAGTCTTCAAGCAATTTACGGTATGTTCCCTTCTGTTATGTACACAAAAGTGTACATATATATGTGATTTTTTACTTGTTTGTTTGATGAATGACTGACAAAAAAGGATGGTTTTAGCATTCAGCATATTAAAACATTTAATTACAACTTTTCATTGAACCCAAAATAATTGTTTTAGTTTTAAGGTATTTTAATAAAAGTAGAGATGGACTTATGTGGGAGTTAAAAACTTTACAAACTAGACTGTTGATCCTCCTCATGAGCTTGTGATTTTGTTGATATATTTGCACCTACTGAAATGAATTCTAAATTCTCTGAATGTACATAGAGAAAATGTAAGCTAAAAGAATTTCGATACACTTGCTACAGAATAGTCTCCTCGTTCAACAGACCAGCAATATCTCCTGAAAAGCAGCAGAAAAGGCATTTGACACAGGACATACTAGGCAAAAATAACAGCATGAACTTTTTCTGTCACCAGCCAGAAAATCCTGGTCTTTCCATTCAGGACCTCAGTTTGAACTGTGATTGTCACTCCAGCAAGCAGGAGAGTATTGGGGTGTTTCTGGCTAAACAACCACCAGAAGAGATATTCATCAGCCACAAGATTATGAGGTCTGATTTTCAGCATGTAACCTGTCAAAATTTATTAAGCACTTCATCTCTGCATGCACACTTTTCTTGAATATGTACTGATTGTATTAGTGATGTGTTGAGACAAGACCTTGAAACGGTTAGAGATCTGAGATACAACAGCCTGCTCATTTACCTCAAAACAGGACATACCAAAATACCAAAGTTCTTTGAATTTTAAAAACTGTGTTGTATTTGAACATTGTCTTCAAAAAGAATTAATTTAGATGGAGAAAACTCAGAGTATCTGGTAAGGTAGAATAGAAGTCAGAGGTATGCAAGCAAATGTCTCCTCTCCCCAGCAGTCTTTCAGGGTGGAATCGTTCCTTGAGTTTACTCTCAAGACAACAACTCTCAGTGAGTTTCTGGGTTATGCCAAACATTATGCAGTACCTAAAAAAGTCATCTTTCTTTCTTTTGGTCCTTTTGTGTCATGGCTGCCTGTCTTCTGCCTGTTCTTCTTAGTCCTCTTGGTCTCTGTTCTTGCAGTCCTCCTTTGAACCATGAGTGTCTTCCCCCTCTCTGCTTGTACTCTGCCTACGTATTACTCTTCAAGTGTAAAAAGTACAGCACACCACATCACAACATAACCTGACCATAAATAGGAGAAATATGAGTCACTCTTCTCACCATTGAGAAAGAGGTGGAATTTGCTATTCATTGACTTTATAATTCAATCCTAAATCTGTTATAAGTGTCAGAATACTTCCTTTACCAGGACTATGTAATTAACCGCACAGATTCCTTTCTCTGTTCTAAGGATTCTCACTGATATATCCATGCTGTGACAATTCATAGAACCCATACCTGCATTTGGTACCAAAAGCCAAATAATCCCATTTCCTAAAAAAGGAGCAGTGTGGTAGCTGCATATAAAGCTGTGAAGCGCTTCACCCAGTGTGTCCACATATTAGAAAAAATGAACAAAACTAGATGTTGGAGTTGTCAAAGAGATCTTATAAGCAAAAAGAACTGGTTGACCGAGTTACTGACTGGAAGGGTCACCAAGCAGGGTGAGGATGACTGAACTTACACTGTACATGCTAAGAGGGCCCCTTGCTGTCTTGTGGGGAAAGGAAACATATATCATCAACCCATGAGGGTAAGTCCCTGATTAATAAAAATACAATGAGTCCCCAAAAACAACCTCCCCACCTCACAGTGAAAATAAGATTGTTTTTTAACTCTGTGACAGACTGGTTGTACAAGGTAAATTGAGTTAAGAAGTAAACAGCTGCACAACAATATCAAGTCAGTGGCTGCAGTCGGTTTAGAAAGAACTTAAAACATTTATGTTAAAAGTAATTCCTCCTCTAGATATGACTCTTTCTTCATAGCTTAAAAATCGGAATACTTCTAATGTCATTCCTGTTTATTCTCTTTTTGTAAAAATTAATATTTCTGTCAGTACTCGTCTCTTGTTCAAAGGTAAATCAGACTTTATCAGCAGGCTGTACCACATTGTATAATTAACAGCCTTTCCCTGCATTTCATTTTAAGCCTCAGTACTATCAGTGCTTTAAGCAGTGCAGCCCCTGTTCACACATACCAGTTAAAAAAACCCAGACCACCAAATCTCTTAACTATTTGTGGAACCTGTAGCCATTTTAAGACCACTTTCAGATTCATTATCCTGAGCTAATGGAATCTTAGACTTATGTGGAAACAGACATTTTAAATTTAAAAGAGAAGCCTAGCTCAGAGGTATGTGAGTATAAAATTAATCCTTTCTCCCATTTGAGTCACCTTCGGCTAATGTAACTGGAATGAGTTTCCCCTTATACAACAAAGAGATGGTTTCTGCTCTAGTCAGGATTCCCCTGGACACACCCAGCAGGATATATTAATATCAGAGAGGTCCGAAAACTACCTCTTTGCATTTTGGTAAATTCAATTTATACCAAAGCACACATTCCATTTTTAAAATCATATTAATCTTAAAAAAAGAGTTGAACTTTAATTAGAGTACACCTGTCTAGAATACTGCTGTTTTTTACCACCGTATATAGCTTCACAGCTTTGAACATTGAACAAAACTCTCAAGATTTCTTGGCAAGCATTTCTTCTGCTTTCTTGGATATGCTGAATACATGTATTTGAAACACTTGTTTCACCTTAGAAAAATTTTTCGTAAGAGCTCACAGTCTTCTTCTTCCCTCTCCTCATTATTAGCTATTGAACAGGCCATATCTTCAAATCATGCATTTTTCTACCAACTCAGTAACATGACTATGCAACTATACAGATTGTGGATAGATTTGACTGTGTCATAAGGAGCTTAAGAAAGTTAGGCCTTTCAAAAACAATTTAAGTAGCAACTATTTAAAATGTTTGTATTTCCCAAATTTTTTGAATTTCAGTTTGTGGAAATATTTTGAATAAAGTGCTCTGATACAACTGGCATTAAAACTGATCACACAACATGTGCTATTAACCATTCTTTAAGATACTTCTGAAGTTATAATAATGCATTATGACTAAAATGGTTAAATTGCTTTCTTGTTATTTTTTGACATAAATTTGGAGTAGATCACATTTATGATAACACATCTAAGATAAGATAGCTACTGAAAATTATGGGGTTTTGTTTTATATTTGTGACTACAGGTAGTAGTCTGTAGCACAGACCACACAATTACTTAAAACTTTATTCTTTACTCTAAAGACAATGTTATTGCAAAGCTGTATACTAGGGAAAAATAAGCATCCTTCCCATTAAATATCTGTTTCAGCAGACTGGATTTTTAAATTATGCAGGGCCACTGTACATTTTGCTGAGCTAACTTATACAACAAGGAAAATATTTGATGCTCAAACAGTCTGTCACATGTTTCCATGGAAACCATAACCCCTAAGGTCAAACAATTTGGAGAGAAAACAAAGCACTGCATTCCAGCTGAAGAACAGAATGGTCAGAATACCTTGCTTTTTTCAAATGCACATATAAATATACCATCCCCACTCTATATAGAAACAGATGTTAGCATGATTAAAATTCCATCTCAGCTGAAATTAGTAAAGTATAGCGTATGATGTTGCAATACAGAGTCAGATTTCATACCCTTAATATGCAAAACAAGTAATTTAACAGAGTTATGGGTACACCATGCATAAAGAGTCAGCTAAAGTGGTCTGTGAAAGGCTTAAGAGATAAACTGTATTCAGGAAAAATTAGAGAAATCTACAAAGAACATTAAATAAGTTAGGACATATAGTCAGGTCATGACAGGAGAAAGAGAATATCTGTCTAGAAGAGAGGAATAGGAATTGTGGGGACTGTGGGAGAGAGAAATATAGCCATAAGAAGTGGGGAGTCTCTTTCAAAGGGTATTAGATATTTAATCATGCAATCATAGAATCATAAAATGGTTTGGGTTAGACAGGATGTGAAAGATCATCTAGTCCGAACCCCCCTGCCATGGGCAGGGACAGCTTACACTTAGATCAGGTTGCTGAAAACCTCATCCAACCTGGCCAACTCTGACTGTCCTCATAGGAGAGGTGCTCCAGCTCTCTGACTGTCTTCGTGGCCCTCCTCTGGATTCCCTCCAACAGGTTCATGTCCTTATGTTAGCATCACCAGAGCTCAACACAGTACTGCAGGTAAGGTCTCATGAGAATGGAGTAGAGGGGAAGAATTGCCTCCCTTGACCTGCTGCTAATGCTTCTTTTGATGCCCCCAGGACAAGGTTGGCTTTGTCGGCTGCAAGCCCACTTTGCCAGCTCATGTTAAGCTTCTCATCTACCAACGCCCCCAAGTCCTTCTCCTCAGGGCTGCTCTCAATCCATTCTCTGCCCAGCCTGTATTTGTGCTCAGGGTTGCCCTGATCCAGGTCCAGGACCTTGCACTTGGCCTTGCTGAACTTCACGAGGTTTGCATGGGCCCACTACTCTTGCCTATCAAAGTCCCTCTGGATGGCATCCCTTCCCTCAAGCATGTTGACCCCACCACACAGCTTTGTGTCATCAGCAAACTTGCTAAGGGTGCACTCAATCCCACTGTCTCCCACAGAGAAGTTAAAGAATAGCAGTCATGATACCGACTCCTGCAGAACGCCACTTGTCACTGATCTCTACTTGGACACCGAGCCAATGTTCACAACTCCCTGAGTGCAACCATCCAGCCAACTCTTTATTCACCAGGTCGTCCATCTGTCAAAACCATATCTCTCCAAGGATGTCATGTGGGACAGCGCCAAATGCTTTGCACAAGTTCAAATAGATTTGATCTCCTACAGTGAGCAGTTCTTCATTCTCTCAGTCCCTGCCTTTGCCTTCTGCGACTTGGGCAGTGTGGCTTGAGCATTTGCCAGTGAAGATTTAGGCAATAAACGTCATTGAGTATCTCGGCCTTGTCTGTATCCTGGGTAACCAGGTCTCCCATCTCCTTCTGGAGGAAGCCCACATTTTCCCTAGTCTTCCTTTTATCACCAATGCACATATAGAAGCTCTTGTTGTTGCTCTTGACATACCTAGCCAGATTTAATTCTATCAGAGCTTTAGCTTTCCTAACCTTAACCCTGTCTGCTCAGACAATTTGTCTGTATTCCTCTCAGGCTACTTGTCCGTTCTTCCACCCTCTGTAGCTTTCCTTTTTTTGTTTGAGTTTGTCCAGGAATTCCATGTTCATCCATGAAGGCCTCATGGCCTTTTCACCTGACTTCCTCTTTGCTGGGATGCATCACTCCTGAGTTTGGAGGAGCGAATATTAATTGAATTGAATACTAATTGAATATTAACCAGCTTTCTTGGGACCCTCTTCCCTCCAGGCCTTTATCCCATGGTACTCTACCAAGCAGGTCCCTGAAGAGACCAAAGTCTGCTCTCCTGAATTCTGGGGTATTGAGTTTGCTCTGCACCCTCCTTCCCATCCTAAGGATCTTGAACCCCACCATTTCATGGTCACTGTATCCCAGGCTGCCCTTGATTTTCATGTTCCCCACCAGCCCTTCCTTGTTGGTAAGAACAAGGTCCAACATAGCACGTATCCTTGTTGGCTCCTCTCCTTCTCACTTGGAGAAAGAAGCTATCATTAATGGATTCCAGTAACCTCTTGGCTTGCTTATGCCTTGCTGTGTTGTCCCTCCAGCAAATATCAAGGTGGTTGAAATCTCCCATGAGGACCAGAACTTGTGGATATGAGGCTGTTCCTGTCTGTCTATAGAGGACTGGTCATCTGCTCAGTCTTCTTGGTCTGATGGCCTGTAGCATATCCCCCCTATAATGTCACCTGTCCCTGCCCTCCCGATAATCTTGACCCATAAGCTCTTGGCTGGCTCTTCATCCATCCCCAGGTGGAGCTCCATGCACTTCAGCTGGTCATTGACATAGAGGGTGACACCCCCTTAATTTCTCCCCTGCCTGTCCTTCCTAAAGAGCCTGTATCCCTCTGTTCAGACACTCCAGTCATAGGAGCCATCCCCCCGGCTGCGGGATGCCACCTGCACCAGTGTTGATGGCCTCTGCAAGTGACTGTTGCTGGTGGTTACACTGTGTATTGACATCTATTTTCCTCTGTGAACTAAAATTGCAACACAGTGAGTTTAGGGAGAAGCAACAGAAATCTCAATGTATGTATAAACACTGTTTGAAACCTATTTTTTCTGGTTTTTTTTAAAGAACTATGTTTTGTGCAGACTACTGTTGCGTGGGCAATTTCACACAGGCTTAAACTGGAAAATAGTGGCCCAGGAGCATACTGGGACTTGTTTCAGATTGTATATACGTATTTCCACATGGTCACCTACTACTGTAAAAAGTAGGTTTTTATTTTGGATACCTAGACCTCTGGTATGGTCAAAGGCTAAGACAAAACTATTCGAACCAGAAAAACCGTCGCTGTTACACCACATCAAGTCAAAAGTAGTCAGAAAGTCAGAATACAAAGACAGCTGTAAAAATAAGTATTAGCATCAGTAAGAAGGCTGATTTGCTCACTAGAAATGGATTTTTCCTTCCACTTTTTCAATTGGATGTTTGAGAAAAAGAAGGCATTAGGAGTTTTCAATGTGTATCTCTATTTTATCAATGTATGACAGAATATGGTGTAGATAATAAAGACTGATTTTGTTGGAAAAATGTTTTAGGAATACTTTTGGAATCACAGAAAAACTCTTTGAAGGTAGAAATAGACAATAACTATTACAGTCCTCAATATCAAAAACTCAAAATAAACTGCCTATATCCACCCTAAATTAAAATAAAATTGCAAGCTTTTTTAGCTTAGATACCAGTTACATTTTCTTTCTTCTAGGTTAAGTTATTACAAATTGAACATTTACTAATGTACTAGGCAATGACAGATCAAGTTCTTCTACATTCTAACTGAATGGCGTAACTTGTGCTCTTCAGGGCAGTGGTGACATATCTCTTGCTCACTGCTCCTCATGAGAAGTGTCAATAGATTTATTGCTTTAACTGTTCAATTTTCATAGGTATGGCCATTTCCATCTTTGCTATTTTACTGATTTCCTTCCATGATATGCTTCTGCGGTCAATTATGCAAGCATTCTTTAGTAAGATGTTCTGAGAAACCACTTTAGATGTCTGAGGGGCAGTCTGTTTCCCATCTCACATCTGCCTGACACGTAACTGGCAGTGACAGAAAAGATATAGGGGAAAAAATACTGAATGAGATCTTAGTAGGAGAACTGATTTCTAGGACAGGGAAGAAGACTTCTAGGCCAGAGAAATAAGACAAGAGACTTAAATGGAGAGCTGGAGGTCTTGGGGAGATTAGTGAAGGCAACCTCAGTGCTATTCAGCTCACAGAAGATTCAAGAGCGTATCTCTGTACATAGTATGTTTAATGCTCTTCTTCAAACACCGCCAACAAAAAGCATGAAAATCAAATAATGAGTAGAGAGCCTTTCAGTGTCAATAGCTATTCTTTGAATACAAACATATTGAAAGAAACATATATTAAATAAAAGACTGTATTTAAGAAAGATTTAACAAAGGCTGTTCAGCCTGTGTACCAAGTGGTTTCTTTATTCAGTCAGGGCTCTAAACACTACTCAGTCCATGTAGATATGTAAGAATGGAATAACTGCTAAGTATGTGAACAATGTGTTACATTACCTGACTGCAGACAAACAAAAAAACCAAAGAAAAACCAAACTAGTATACCAGAACTTAGAAATTTGTTGTGCGCAAATGACTACATTATCTAGGAAAATACAAAATGAACAATGTAAAACTGGACAATACTATAGGCAGATTTTCTATGGGGAAGCTAATATCTCTATTACTTCTGGAATAGTGTACGAGAAAGGTCACAGACAATCCATCTGAAAACTTTTTACTAAAAAAGACACGTTAATTTTATTCAAATACAACATCCTAAATTGGAAAAGGAACCATTCACCAGAAAAAAAGCTTTGAAAACAAAAAGAGGAGTTCTATGCAAATTACTGGAAACTGGGCCTGAATCTTCATTTTGCATTTCCAAAAATTGTGAGCATTCCTTTATACTGGTGATATAATTCAAATGATGTATCTAGTTCTTTCTCTTCAGAATTACTTAAATATTACAAATAATTTACACAGAAAGAAAAACAAATGCAGGGTCTAAAAAACTCTGAGAAAGAGTTTTGTGCTGTATCTTCGTCTCATGCATTTCTTCAGTCAGTTTGTTAAGCAAATGGAAAGGCAGAGATGATTTCTGTTTAGGTTTTTAATACCTCTCTCCCTTGTTGCCATCAGTGGGGAGTCAGTGTAACTGCAGAAATACATAGAATATTTTACTTGTTCTTATAAACCATTAAGAAAATTTGATCCATGTCCCAGTTTTTGTATCATTATTTTGGTTGAGAAACAAAACAATTGTACCGCTGCTTGAATTTTCAAATACAAAGCTGAATTCTTCCAGTTAAATGAAATGTAGTTGTCAGGTTTCTAATTGAGCCACTCACCATGAGGTGACAAAGGGGAGGGCATACCCTCACAGATTTCCTTCATTTTGTTGGTGCTAACATTTTATTCTAGCTCTGCTCAGCTAAAGATATCTCTTTTCTCCAGACTGAGGAAGTGAAGAATATGTATAATAAAAATCTCAAATTTATGAGAACTATTGATACTTACATCTTTCACTCCTTTCTGCTTTGTTGTTTTAATAATTTCCTGAACATCCATTCTCATACCTTTCTGGATTGAAACATTACAGATAAATCCATTATATTTTTGAAGGGCCTGACTGCATTGAGAGTATATTTTAAGTAGAAAAATTCCCTTTTTTCCCCTTTATTAATTGCAAGTGGGGAGGGCAGAACAAAACAGACAAGTAAGAGACTCAAGAACACTATCACTGTTTCACGCAGATATTTTAAGGCAGATATTTTTAAAAAAACATAAAAACCCTGTATACAACTAATAACAAAATGATTATTTCTGTTTAACGGCTAGAGCCTTTAAAAATCATATATAAGAGGGCATTTGTAATGATCCATAGTTCTCAATTATCCCATCTGATCCAGTTGCTAACCAAAATGTGGGGGCTTTGTAGATCACGTTAGCTTCAAAAAGAAATTGATGGGACCGTAGCTTTAAGAGTGATTTTGTACCACTGTTTTACTCAGGCAGAAGAGGATTAGAATCATTTTCCTACCTACAGGCTTGTCTTTTAAAAAGAAAATCTACACTTTACAACCGATTTTCTCTACCTCTGAAGTTTTCACTCACGTATTTCCTTCTCCTCATATACACATTCCCCAACACTCTTCAGCAGTACACAGTGGAAGCTCCACTGCCCCACAGCATTTATAGTATTTAGCAGTTTCGGTTTATTGTTCATTCTTCAGCAATTTCTAGTGATCTCAAATGCAAAAGAAAAATTAGGTCTCATGGGACGGTGCTGCAATGGCTCCTCTGCCCTCTCTGACGAAAGGAGCGAAAAGTTCATGGTGTGAGGCTTCAGATGATGAGAAGCATCTGCTTCCGACACCCCAGTGGGTAGAGAGGGCTGATAAGTCCTGGGGCATCTTTGGCCTTTGGCTGCTGAACACAGCTCCTCCATCCTCCAGGAGAGGAGTTTTCACCCCTTTGCCAATGTCTGAAATCCAGCAGTAAATTTGTGTCTGCTGAATGAAGAATGGAGGTCAAAATCTCTTTGTTTCAATAAGGTCTAGCCTAGCTTATAAATATCAAAATTTACATAAGTGGCAACTGATGTGACATTCGGATGTTTACTTATTTCACTTAATCAAGAGAGGACTCTTTTTAAAATTCTTTTTCTGGATCAGTTATAATTTTTGCAACTGACACAATGGGAACATGTTCTGATTTTGTGTGATGAGGTAGGGGAGATTTGTACTGCTACTCATTTGTTGAAGAGCCTGATAGCTATTTCTAGCCCAGTGCATTTCCGTCTCTTCAGAGTTAAAATTCAAAATAATACGGTCTGTCCTGTCAAACAATCCTTCCTGTCAAACAACTTGAAACATATCTTTGAGAGCAGGCGGCTGCAGAACAGCAGTAGAAAAATAAATAATTTCAATTATGCTCAAACAGTTCAAGTCAACAGTGAATAATGCAATACCTGAATATTTCTGCCTGTTTGATTACATGGAAAGTATCTGTTCAGTATTTCTGATTTGTTTTAACGGTTCAGCTGGAGTCCAAAATTTGCCACTGGCCAACACCACCCCTGCTCTGTCTGCTGCCCAATCACTTCCCAATGTACAGCAGTTAGTAAAACAAACAACTCACCTCATGCCAAGTTCCTGGCAACTGTATGAACCATCACATTTTGTTTTTTCTTTACATTTATATCCTCACATGCCGTCAGTGCAGTGTGCAGAAAGAGGGTACTGGAGGGGGGCACTCATAGTTAAAGGGCACTTTACAGTTAGGCCTGCTGTTACAGTCTTGAAAATTGACTTCCACGGAATTCAGAAAGAAAGAAATTACAGTCTCATAGTGACAGATATCCCTCCCACTCTTTGGAGGAAAGGGTGAACAAGGAGGCTGTGCTATCCTTTCTTTTAAAAATAGGGCATTTAGGGCAGAAAGGTGCAGGCAAGAGAGAACCTCAGGGAAAATTAAGAAAGCAGAAAACAGCAGTGTGTGGGAGAAGACTGAATAATGCTCTAGGTTCAAGATGCTGACTGAAAGAGGTGTAAAGTTACTATAAAGTGGAAGTCTCCACTGTCTGAATTTTGTGATCAAGAAAACAGGACACTGACAACATATCAGGGTTTTTGTTTTTTTTTTTGTTTCTTTGTTTGTTTTGGGGTTTTTTGTTTGTTTTTGTTTTTAAATGAGAATAAGCAAAACCAAAAGTGTCCAAATAGGCTTTTGCATTCAAAATTTTGGTAGAAAGAGCAAGCCCATGCTTTAGGCACAGGTTCCAATGGAGAAACTATGAGTTTGTGTTGTCATTGAAAGAATATGGGAGAAAGTTTGGAAGAACACCAGAAAATTCATAATCTGGGAAAAAAAAAAAAAAAGCGAAACACAAAATCTGATTGCTTTATACTGATTACACTTCAGGTGTTACTGGAACAAAGCTTATGACAATAGCTAGAAGTTTCCCATATAGGGCCAAAAGCTGGATACAATCACTTATATCTTTGTTGGAGCAGCAGCTAGAAAAAGGTCATTTTACAGACCTATTTTATAAAACTCTTATTCTCTCAGGGTAAAAGATGTCTAAGAGATGAAAGGCTAACCTAAACCAAAGGTTTTCCCACAAAACAGGTAAGAGATATGGGAAATTTTGCCTTTCTGGAGCCTTCTAATAGAGATGATCTGTACCAAAAATTAAAAGAACTTTAAAAACATATAAGGTCACAAACCCCAGTGGAAATGAATAATCACAATGAAGAACAAATTAGAAATTGAAATTTTAATAATTTATTGGAATTGTCCATTTATGACAATTCTATGAAATATATTTGCCAAAAAGGTATTTTTAAAAAATCTTGTACAGTCCTTTTGCACAGTTTATGCGCATGTACTTAGAAGCTTATTATCAGTCAGATGAACAGAACATAGCCAAGACACAGAAGAAGACAACTCGTATTGTTTCTCCTCATCAGGACTGTGGACCTGTTGAGACAGATATTATTGGGTGTCTAAATCCCACATTTACCATGGGTTAAGGGATTTTCCTTGAATAATCTCCTCAAAAGATGAAGTTTTCACCCAGTAGAGGAGAAGCAAAATTAATCACAATGAGATTTATAGTAATTACCTTTCTATGTCTAATTAAGAAGCAGTGAATTGCCGAGCAACACTCTGAACAGGTGATACATTTATTGTGTCGGATGAGAGAAATTGCCAATACTGTATAAAGTTATAGGAAACTGTTCTATTAAATGGTGATCCTGGGGAAAAACTGACCCTATCCCAAACTGTCATCCATGCAAAAGCTATTGTACAAGGCTTGAGAATGTCACCTGGCAAAATGAAAAGGTCGCTTTGCTAATGTTGCCATTGTGCAACGTTATGCATTTTATGTGGGATATGTTCTTTTTAGGTTTAAATAATTCCCAAAACCACATGAATCCCAAATAGTTATCTAGAGCTACTGCTTTCCAACATAGCCTAACACTGATAGTGTCTAGACTTATGAAATAATTTGTAAGAGACTTGATAGTTCCTCAAGCTACAGGTGTCCAGGGAAAGTCGGCAGTCTGATCTCAAAAGGCTCGAAATTACCTTGCGGTCAGTGCTACTGCAGAGAGCCACTCTAACATTACTGCTTGTCATGCTTAATCTTTGCATTAGAGCATTTATCTTGGAAATAGAAGACTCGAGTTCTAGGCACACCTTAGCACTAAGAAATTTCAGTGTCAATTAATCCCTGAGTCTATAGTGTATTCTGAAAGACTATATCTAAACACACACAAAAGCAAGAGTCATGAGATTTTAAATGAGCTGTGAAAGAGGACAACATGGAATTCCAAAAAAAAAAAGTTGAGTTTCTGTAAACAAGGTATGATATTTAGCCTGTTCTTTTGAGACATTTTGGGAAAGAAAGATGATAATTGTGTAACCACTTTGGATAACTCTGATGTCTTCAGAAGCATCTACTTCTTAATATGGGAAACAAAGCAGTTAATTTAGGAAGATGAGGAATTATTTTAGGAGTGCTGGACTGCCCCTGTAATAATGGTGCTTTTAAAACTCAGATGAAGCTATCCTTGTGTTGAACAAACTGATTAGAATTTTCTGGTTTTAGAAGTAATAACTCAGATTTTTATTACACTGAAATCCTGCAATATATTCCCCACCACAACAACCTCCACCTTAAGGGGGAGCAGGAATTTTTTTTTTTTTTTTTTGGTTTATATTTTACTTCTAACTATACTGTTAGAAGATTTTTCCTGGTAAACTGACAGTTAAAAGCTTTACATACTTTTTAATTTTACATTATTAGGGAGCAGTGTTTAGCTGTGTGGGCAGTCTCTAACGTAGCAGGGATTCTGGGAAAACCTAAAGAGGAACATTTCAGCTCAGGACTGTAGAAGGAAGAAGTTCGCAGCTACGACCAGGGAGTAAAAAAAATTTCTCTTGTTCCCAAGGAAATAACTATATTCTTAGTATCTGAGAATACATCCTACCACACATATCAAGTTTCCATTGTCAATTTCCTCTCCCAGATGGAACAATGCCAGAAAAAAACACATATTGTTTAGTAATTCAGACCAACGTGGTAGCAAAGTTAACTATGAAATTATTTCTGGAGCTACATAAAGAGCACTTCACTGACTTTTGACTGATCTTCTTTCAGGTACTGAACAAAAAAAAAATTGATTAATTTAATAGCATGAGTGAAGCTATAAAAATGTGAGGTTACGTAACTCAGAATGGCTCAAAGTTTACAAGGCAGTCCCAAACAGTAAGCAAAACCCTAGTGAAGTGAACAGAAGTCTGCACAACCACATGAGCCTATGGGAATTCTTCATAGAGTTAAGGTATCGTATTAAAGCTACATGAGGGTGTATTAGAGCCATAATAAGTACTATTTTATCTTGTTGCTTTAAAGACACTTCCATTTTACTTTAAGTACAACACAGAGATCTAATTCAATATTTATTATAAGTGTCAAAAATAATTTATGAAACAACAGTTGCTAAGGATTTGTGTAATGTTTTGTGGCAACTCTGGGTTGTAATCAAGGTCAGTTGTCTACCTTTCTTTTTCTGTTTTGTCATTCACTATTTGGGCATTCCCTTTCCCTTCAATGATATTCAAATTACCCTATAATTAGAAGTGCCAGGAGCACTCACTATTCAGTTAGCTTTTATGCACAGCACTAGGAAAGTTGAGGGAGGATTAGGCAGCCTCTTGTAGCAACACAGCTTTTACTATATTTATGTAAAGACAGGAAACAACTGAAAAAAAATATTTGCACTTAGGTACAAAGGAAAATAAATTAGAGATAAAATCCTTCTCCAACTAATTTGGAACATATTTCAGCAACCCTGCTTGTCTGGAATCATTCAGACATGCCTATGCTAATACCTGAAAGAGTTTTGTCACAGTGTGCTATGTGTCCTTTAAGAAAAATAACAGGTTTGAGAGGTGGATTCCTAGCCCATGGAAAAGTGTTAGAATTTGTCTGTACTAACTGAGAAAAATCTTTTTATCTGTGCTTTTCTAGCAAGAACCATGCTTAAGCCTAATTAACTTGAAAAAATGAAACCAAGCCTGAAAAAATGAAACTGTAACCCCTATGATTGGGTTACAGCATAGTTGGACAAGGAAAGAGCACCTGACATCATCTCCTTGGACTTGTGCAAAGTACTCAACACTGTCCCACACAACATCCTTGTCTCTAAATTGGAGAGACATGGATTTGACTGAAGGACCACTTGGTGGATAAAGAACTGGGTGGATGGTTGCACTCAGAAAGTTGCAGCCAATGGCTCAGTGTTCAAGTGGAGACCAGTGATGAGTGCCATTCCACAGGGGTCGGTACTGGGATCAGTATTGTTTAACATCTCTGCTGGCGAAATGGACAGTGGGATGGAGCGCACCCTCAGCAAGTTTGCCGATGACACTGAGCTGTGTGGTGTGGCGGACATGCTGGAGGGAAGGGATGCCATCTATAGGGACCTGCACAGGCTCAAGAGGTGGGACCATGCAAACCTCATGGAG
>NW_010115668.1:0-29035 GCF_000699245.1 Pterocles gutturalis
CTATCCCAGCTGGACCCAGGACACAGAGAAAGAAGCAATCTCTGATAATTGTATAACGTGTGAGGAAGTAGAGGGGAGTACCTTTCAGACCAGTACTAGTGCAAGCAAAGATCATGTAGTGTAGCTCAGATTAGAGCACCTTGATTTACACATTGTAATGCCAGAGATCAGAGGGCAGTGGGTAACAAGTTCTATCAACTTAATTTTAAAAGGCCAATCATCAACAGTAGCAAAAAAGAGAGGTTTTTGTTAGAGCAACTAATGTACATTGATAGTGGAGAGCAAGCTACATATGAGTTTTAAATTAGCCTTTATTTGGAGAGTCATTAAGGCCAAATTCTTGTTGCTTAGCAGTAGTGTGTCCCCTTGAAAGGTAATTTGGTAAAGGTGGGAGACAGTCTACAATGTCCTATTCACTGTAGCCGTACTTTAAGTGACCACACACTTTATTTGTTAGATAGATATCTTGTGGTTGCTATGGCTAAGCACTGAAATGTTTCCTGGATGCCTTAGTGATGTCCCTGTGTCAGCAAAGCCTGTGTGCTGCAACATCTCTGAAAGTTATCAGGTCTAGGTTGATTATGATTCATTGTTTAACACATCCTGGAATATTTTCCTTTGCTATTAAATGTTCATGTTTCTATATCATTTGTTGTACATTAACCTTTCTAGAGGTAGTGACAAAGTTACACATTCAGTCTGTGTTATCAATAGCTTGCCAATGAAGGGCAGATTTATGCAAGACTATACTCCTTTCTCCATCTTCGCTATCTCACTATTAGCAATTAGATAGAGCTGGACGCCAATGGAAGACCTTTCACATGGATAAATCCAGGTCAAATTTTTCCATAGAACAATACCTGAAATAATTTTGGCAATGTAATAAGAGGATTATCTACCCCAGCAACCTCCTTTCAGATTTCTGTGAAGAAATCAGAGGCCCTGGACTCCTTTCTAGGGCCCCCTATCTACTTTGAAATATGACATTAACTTGCAGAGTTATTTAATATTTCAAATATAAACTCAGATTAATTTAATCCTAATCCATAATTATACTTTTGATGTTTTCAGTTTTGTCCTGGAGAAGGGTCCAGTCTTTGGATAAAGTTGTATTAATCTTTACAATAAAATCTAGATAGATTGTTTTTCTGCTCTGTGAAAAAATCCTGAGAATAAAGCTCTAGACTAGCATGGGAAAAACATGTTCTAGTGGAATTCTTAGATAGAAACAAGTAGCAAGTCCACCTTTAAAAAACTGTTCTGGTGGTTCTTAACACTGCCAGTCACACATATCTGTAAGTACGGGTCTGAGTCTCATTTTCAAGATGTCTTTAGCTCTCCAGGGAGAATTTCTAACCTCTAAACATGGCCATAGATGTTGGTCTTACTACTGAAAGAGAGATGTCTTCAGGAGGCATTCAGGAGATCTGAATAAATGCTCAGAGTGGGAATCCATGGAATCAGCCAAACGTAGCAACATGCAGAGAAACTGCTGTATGTTAGACTACTTAAACTTGGTGAATTAAATGAGAATTATGTGACTTTAAGTATTTAATATTGGCTAATAGTAGCAGAAAATATATTTCTACACCATGTCCAAAAAGCAGCAGAACAGTGGCTTTATAAGCTGTTAAAATGTATTTCCTCTAAGTAATATTGAGAAGCAGAGCCACAGAAACTGAAGGGTCACCCAAAGGGCTTGAGAGACCTTTCTCATGGTAGCTCCCCCTTCAAAGGCATTGTGGCTGTGTGCACAGAGCTTGACAGGTTCAGCCCTTACAGCAGCTTCTGCAGTGTACTGACCTTTTAACTGTGCTTCTCCATACTCTCCAATACCCTCACCACTTCAGAAGAATGGGATCTTAGACATAGCTTTATGCGAAATGCTGGTGCTTATTTCACTAGCACAGACATTGTTTAGCATGGACTGAATGCTTTCTGCCAGAAAAAGAGAGAATGTGATATGTTGGTCCTCTTCGTGTATGAACCCTAAATGTATGACTTGGTAGCATGCATGAGATTTGTGTTGCATGTTACTCTCTGGTAAAGATAGAGCCATTCCCTTATTGCTAGAGTTTCCAGCTCCAGAGATCAAGTTTAGCCACTGTGCTATAGCTTCATTAGCTTCAGTAAACATTTCCTCCATATCCTTTAACCCTTTCCATACAACACTGTGGTCTGAGCATTCATTTAAGGCTGATGCACAGCGTATTTCCCTCATCACTCACTTAATGGCTAGAGTCAGAGATAGACCACTGTCTTATTTTATGGTTATTTTTGATAATTGCAAGGAACAGTGCAATACCTGGCTATGACCAGCAAGTCCCTCCCATGAGAACACAAAATTGTCTTGCATGTTAATATTCATCATTAAAATAAATAATCTAGTCCTGTCCTGAGGTGAGTAGCTGAAGAAATCAGCAGAATAAAGTAGCACCAAAAGAAGAGCAGTTCCTCTAGATTGACTTTACCAGGCTTTGCTCTGCACAGGAGGCACAATTTTTGTTGCTCAAAATGTATCGCATTGTATTTCCAGCCAGTGATTCATGAAGTTAAAAGAAAAAAAAGTGTAGCATCTGTTGCCTGTTTACATCAACATCCGTATTAATGTATTTAAGCAAGGACACTCGTTGGGATTTATAACCCACCAACAAGTAACCACCTGAATTATAAGAAAGAGTTAGTCCTACAAAGGGGGAAAAGGGAACAGGGGACATATGGGAGGACTCATGGATAGGTTAAGACCTTCATTCATTGGTTTGTATACTGTGTCATAGGGAAAGGCTGCTGTTAAGTTTTTGTCAACAGCCATTAAAATAGCCTTGAAGCATGTTCCCTTGCTAAACAATCAGCATATTTAAGTCAAAGCTCTTAGATCCAAGTAGGCAACCAAGTAGGTATAGACAGTAGAAAGGAAGGACTACACTGTGCAGCCATGGCACTGGGATGCAAGACTGCTAGGTGCCCTTCCTTGATCTCACCCAGATGCACTGGAAGCCTTCTGCAGGGCAGATGGGATTAGACTGCAGCTCAACTAGGTGCCTAGCTTAACTCTTTACTGCTGAATGTCCTGTGTATGGTTTTTAACCATGAGGAATAAAAGAAAAATGCAACGAATAAACAGAGGTTTGGTCCCAGTAAGCCAGCTACCTAAGAGAAAGGAACGTAGACCAGCAAGTAGTTACTGAGATTGCACCGTAGAAGGTCACCTGCAGAGTGCTGCCTCCTATGATGCTGCCCTGCAACCAGGCAGCTGTGAACTCCTGTTGGTCCTGCCTCTGAACCACACAGCCTGGTTAGGAGGGTTTGCATAAGGTATCAAGTATAAAGGCTTTGGCGAGAACACAGCAGACTTCTATTTACCAGGATAGAGTCGTGGAGCAATATTTAAAAGCCATGCAACACAGACACACTGCTTGGGACATTTGTGTTTGTCCAGAGTTTTAAATTATGCAGTTTTTTCCTAAACGTGGTCAGAATTGGCTGAGGCCCTAAACTGCTCTAAGTGTATGTGTGTCTCATCTCTAGGGTAACATTTCTGACTCAGTTATTATTTCCGTCCAGTTAACTAAATTCTCAAGCTGAATCTGTTTAATTTGAAAACTTCACTATTTCTGGGGAAAGGAAGAAAAGGAAACAAACCCACAATTTCCACAAAATCAAAGCTTCTCTTAGAAGAGGAAATTTGCTCAGCAGACTCCACCTGTTGACTTTCTACCAACTCAGCCTCCGAAAGGAAAACAGGTGTAGTCTTAAGAAATCAAGTGGGAGGGAGGAGGCATCTGTAAGCCAATCAGCTGTCTCAAGCACTATTGCTAAACCCATTTTCATCCTGTCATATACTAAAGCAATGTAGTACAGAGCCAATGCATCGGTAGGCTTTGGTGAAAGAGAACTTGAACATTGCCTCTGTGCCCACTGAGTAACGCAGGTGAGTACAGGCTTTTCTGAACCCCTTGTGCCTCCTCTTCCACATGAATGTCATGGCCTGATCCTAAGCAGGCAAAAAAGGGAATTTGAAACTCTTGCAAGATGTCAGTAGAACAGTAACACAACAGTGAGTTATTAAGTATAACAGTTCCTCAAAGATTTCATTTATAATTAGGAAGAGAAAGCAAAGAGAGGGAGAGATCAGCAGAAAAGTGGAAGATTTTGGCTTCCAGCAAGTATTTCATGTTTAATTTCCAAGAGTCTATCAACTATATTGAGAAAAACAAATGACTCCTTTTTTTCCCTGTCTTGCATCATCTGTCCTTTGTTAGTACTTTTTCAAATGTTATGAACTCATTGGATTGTTAGTATGCATTAGTGTGTTTGTGTGACATTTTCAACAAAACATCCTAGTCATCTAAGATCTAAATAGCTTCCTGGGAATTCAGGCTCTGTGTTAAGAACCAAGATGCTTTTCTTCATCTGCATCATCAGCAGGAGATGCTATTCAACACAGGGCCCCTCTCACAGAGAAAAAAAAAAAGCAAAAAAAAAATTCCCTGCAGATAGAACAAGCAACATTCAAGTTGCTGCTGACACCAGCGAGCCAGAGAGGTTTTGTTCTCTGTGAGTGTGCTGCAATTAATTTTTCCTTTATAATCTGGCGATTAACACAGGTGCCACATACTTCAAACTTACACACAGTGCTCAAATCTGTGGAGGAGGTATAACAGATCAAATTGAGGATAACAAATTCCAAGATGGGCTGAATTCTTCTGGGTTTGACAACAGGTATTTTTCCACAACCCTTATGGTTTTAGGTGGCAGTGTAGTATTTCCTTTGTCTAAAGCATGGTGCAGGCCAAGAAAAGTACATCTTGACAAGCAAGACCAAGCTGCCTTTTCGCTCTGCTGTATGACACCCTGAACATCCAGGCTGCATTGCTTATTGGAGATGCATCTACTGTATTCTCAGGGAAACACTAACTTCAGACAAAATATGTAGTCTTTGACAAGTAGATTTTGATGAAGCCTCTTTGTTGAGCTGGCCATTGCCCTCAGATATTAGTTTACTGAAGGTGCTTAAAAGGACTTGTGTCAGTTCAAGTCACAGGTGAACCAGAAAATCACTGTGAGGCAGACTTCACATCTCCTGCCCAAGGCATAAAGACTAGTCAACTGCAATGGGCACCCTTCTTGGAGGAGAGGTAATTGGTTGGTGTTAAAAGGATTTATCTCCTTTTTCAGGGAGAACCAGTTCCAATCTGTGAGTTAGCCTCATGGACAGGCTTTGGCCTCCCCTCCACACCGGATTTTTCCAGCCTCTGAAGATGGGACAGTTGTCCCCTGGTCCTTGCTGGGAGCAAAGAAATGCTAAGCTTATCCATGTTTTAGCAGCCTGTGCCAAGAGCTGGAAAATCTTTGGCTGTATAGTTTATCTACACAAAGGCAAAGCAAACTGCTACACATCATAGCTGCATCAAATTGGCAAGCTGTGTTTACCCCTCCTCCTCTACTCATAATGCAAATAAAACTGTGTTGGGGCATGGGTCTAGCAAGACTCATACAAAAACTGCACACGCTCACTAGTACCAAACCAGCTTCCACCAACAGCCAGGGAGGTTGAGGCTTCTCTGTTTGGAAATGGCCACATGCCAAACTACACACCAAACCAGCAGCACCTTAAAACCACGGACTGATGTGCTTGTGTCAATGATGAACTTGATGTTGAAGTCTGAGTGGACTTTTCTAGGTAACTCAGAACTTTCCCTTCAGCCTTTATTATAAAGAGAAAAAAGGTGACAGAAAAGCATACACTTTGCATACAAAGTAAATACACACCTGAGCTTTGTTGAAGTAATGGTTAAATCATAGATTTATACATCACAAAACCTCTTGCTTCCATCAATCTGCAAGAGATGCAAGAGCAGCATGTGGGGCTCAATACAGCATTTTCATGTTATATTTTTTCTGAACAAATCCCAGTTTTCAGACTGATCAGACAACCTCAATGTGAAGACTCACTCAGATCATTCCCTGAAAAAATAGCCCTCTTCAGTTCACAAAGGCAACTTTCCATGGTGCTGGAGCAAAGGTGGTTTGGTGTGGGAAACCGAGCTCTACTACAATTGCATGTTGAGTCGCTGTCCCAGGAGCAGTAGGGTCCCCTCCTGCACACTGTTAGGACCTTCATCATGCTTCACTTCAGTGTTGCAGTTGTAGGTGAAATGCTTTACACAAGCCAGTATCAATTCACAGGACACTTTGTGATAGGGCCCTTTTGAATGACAGCCTCTCCAGTCTGCAACAGAGCTCTTCTGCAGATCCTCTACACAAACAGATCATTCCATCATTGGAACAGGCTACCCAGGGAGGTGGTTGAGTCACCATCCCTGGAGGTGTTCAAGAAACGTGTAGATGTGGTGCTTAGGGACATGGTTTAGTGAGTTAGGTGGTGTTGGGTTGGACTCGATGATCCTTGAGGTCTTTTCCAACCTTAATGATTCTATGATTCATGCCAGCCACTGTTACCTTGTTACCATGTTCCCACCCTCCAGGCGTGTTGCTATCTTCACACCTTTTTCCAGGCTGCTGCAACAGTCATATTTCATCAGTAGTAATAAAGCAGAACCAACTGGTGGCTTCTAAAAGAGATTAGGCCATAGAAAATAATTAAATTAAACAGATGTAATACTTAGAGGGAAAGTAATAAACATGCACCCAATTCTCTCTGTGCAATAACACAGTGGAATGGATTTATTGCACATCAGACTTGCTATTTGTTTTCCTCCTCTTCCCAACATGTGGGATTTTAAGTTAAACAGTTTTATTCATAGCCGAATTCACTAGTGTATCTCAAACTGGCTGCTTGACAACTTCGCTGACATTTGAGATTCATAACATCTTAATCCAGAGTCATTACAGTAACTGGAAGGGGAACCTGAATGTAGGAATAGACCCTTTCCTGGAGAGTTGTCTTTGGGATTTTAATGTAAAAAGGCACCCATATGGATTCAAAGCTTACCTGGGATGGCAATATGGGTGCAAGTACTAACCTTGTTTACATAAGCCATTAAGAATTCACAGGCGTGTTTTGTATTTGCACTCCTTCTCAGAGCAATGCTGAGCCCAGGAAGCTTCAGTTTCTGGATCATTTTCCCAAGGATGTTCATGATATTATACATAACTTTCCTGAAAATTGGGCTAATTTTCTGGACAACAGTGAGACAAAGATTTACAGACAAAGCACTGCACTGTGGATGAGCCAAGATCACACAAGAAGTTCTGGCAAGTTAGAGTAGAAGGAATCATCTGTTTGATGCTCTAAGAAAGGTCCAAGAACAAAGACTTCATTTCCTGACTTTCCAATTTCTTAACCTGGAGATTACTTTTTTTTTTTTATTATTTTTTTTTTTGGCTGGAAACACACACACGTACCCACAGCCTTGTTAAGTAAAAATTCATTATGGTATAGGAAAACCTTGTGAGTTAATCCATGACCTCAGCGAATTTGTTCCAACAGATGTGACAGATCTGTTGATGTTTATACAGAGTGACATGATTTTCCACACTCAGGCCTGTCTCTCCAGCCTCACATGGATCTTCAGGCCACCATTAGTTATTTAACTCACTTTGGTTTTGGTTTCAAGCCAGGATGGAGCATCTTGAGGAAACCTATGTCTTCTTGACAAAACCTCTTGTCATTACAAAGCTTAGCGGTCTGAGAGGAGATAGATGATGAACAGTCATTTAGTCAGCTCAGCAAAAGCCAGTCTAGTGGAGGACTGTAGACACCTGTGTCCGTATTTTGAAGCATCTCTATGTGGTTGTGAGCTTAAGCTGGCAAAGGGGCCTGCCTAGCCATGGCAGGCTGCAATCAGAAAGCAGAGGAGATATACACAGTAAAAAGGTAGATGTGAGGTAGGTGTGACACAAACCTACTCTCTGAGACAAACCTACTTCTGTTTGAGACAAGAAGTTTGATATAGTGGCAGCAAGAGGTGCATATCCAGCATTAGTGTCAAAACATTGTTTCCCCCAATGACAGGCAATTGTCTTTTGAACCAACAAGAGTAAAGACAAGAGAAAAGCAGAAAAGGTACAGGAGGCAAATTTGTTATTTGCAAGAAGAAGGAAGGGGTGACCATCAGGACAACCATGACCAGTGTGTGGCTTTCTTTCAACTTCATCAGCCTCATACTGTCTCCATTTGCATCAGGTCTTTTTGTCCTTTGAGTTCTGGCATTTCAGGTTGAGGCTTTGCGCCAGAAGAAAGCAGATCAGATGGAGAAAAAGGACAAACCATATAAAATCAAGTACAGTGTCTCTAATTCTGATGAAGCAGTAATCAAATAATGCTTCAAAGGGAGCAATAAAGACCAAATAGCTTCTAGCTTGTAGATGAGTTAAGTGCTAAAGAAAGAGCAAGAGAAAGAATGGAACTGCTGTAGAGATGGAAACAATAAGATGGTTATGGCCTTTCAGAAATACAGGCATGAAAGACAGAGGCACTGAAGGAGCTGCATACAGTATAATTTGTGTTTTAAAAATGGCCTTTCTCCTCATCATCACTGCCTGACCTCCTGCCATACACACCACAGATCCTGTCACTGATACTGGACAGAATGCTGGACAGAGGCCAAGGTGGACACATTTCTTGTTTTGTTATGGAAGATAAATGCCAGTTTAAGTGCTCTGCAAGCCAAGAGGAGAACAGCTGCCTGTAAAAGAACAAGACAAGAGGAGATTGTATGGTCCATGTGCTCTTCTTTGTACCCCTAGGCAACAGGCCACAGGGGCAGGGAAATGCGGCAGCGGGGAGGGATTCCCAGGAGGCACCCAGAGGGCAGCGCCGCTCCCAGCAGCCTTTCTTTGCATGTTCAGCATAAAGGGCATTTCTGGAAAGAAGGGAACCAGACAGCAAACTTCTTCACCTGGCTTCACCAGATGCCCTGCTGCCCATGTCTTCCTGGCTCAGAGAAGCAGCTTGCACCCAGGCAGCCTTGGGTACTGCGCCACTGCTCACAATGCCTGTGCTGGTGAGACAGCTAGTGCGGGTTACTGCCTTTACCTTTTCTAGGTAGACCACTAAAGCCCTCATCAGCCTGCTATCCAAACCTTAGCATCACTTGAGCCTCTCCTAAACAGCTCTTGTGCAGCATCCTGGCCCTTCCTTTCTCCCACTGCTGACAGCAGGGAAGTCGCCGTCCATAACTGGGTCCCACCCTCTTGCATGGGAAAACATGGGGACTCCCTAGGCTCTGCAGACCTGCATAGCCAGCAGAATAATTGAATGGTTTGGCTTGGAAGGGACCGTAATGATCATCTAGTTCCAACCCCCCTGCCATGGTCAGTGATACCTTCTACTAGACCAGGTTTCTCAAAGCTCCATCCAAGCAGAAGGTCCTACATATCCCTAGGCCTAAAGGTTTTAAACAGTCTTTTCTTTGTCCTTGCTCATCTTCCAGAGGCTCTTAGTCACCCCACAGCTTCCTCCTGTTGCTCCTGCCAACACTCTCCAACAGCATCTAGGCTCTCTAGCATTTTACAGCTGCTCTTTACACTTCACAGGCAGTAATTAATTTGACACTGGTGGGTGTGACCAAGTTCCCCTTCAGAGGTTCACATCCCCTTGGTCCTGCCCAGGCAGCTGCAATAGGACAGCAGAGAGTTACATTTGCTCCTTCCCCCACCACTGCAGTCTTCCTGGGTCCTGGTCCCAGAATCACACATATTCACGGCTAATAGGGCAGGAAGGATAATTTTTAAAAGCCCACCCACTAGAAGAAGCAACAGTGACTGGCTGAAACACCAATGAAAGTGTGAATCTTAACAATATCCCAGAAATTCACCATCTGGGATAAAATGGTAGAATAAGCTTTTGAGATCTGACATGAGGTCATCAAGTCAAATGAAGATAAGACATTTCCACACCTCTACGGGAGTGCTCGGGGCATGGATCACAGAAGCACCACTTCTTTACCAGGCTAAGCTTCACATGAGATGTGACAGGACATGGATGCAGATGGGTTCCACTCTTGCTCTTGCTTTACACCCAGGTAACTCCACCGATACTCACAAAATGCTTCTGTGTGAAGCAGAAAAGGTTTTTGTCTTTTGGCTCTAAAATTAGCTGAAGTTGGGTTGAACAAAACTGTAGTTGGAAAACAAAGATGAAAAGATTAAACTAATAACGATGGAGATTTATGATTTTATTAATATGATATACTCATCTGAATTAACCTTCATTGATCAGAAATGGGGGAATTTCTCCTTTGTTATGGGATGACATAAAGCAGATAGACTTGACTCTTTCCTCCTCCCTTGTTTTCATACATAATTTGATTTACTCCCCATGATGTGTCTTTCTGATGTAGGAAGCAGGAACTGAAAACACGTTTCCCTATTTACTTCATCAGAAGATATTTATTAGTGCAAGGCTGTTTCATGGCATTTTGCCCTCTTTCCCCACAAGAATAGTGAACAATCGACACAACAATATTGGTAGATCCAGCTGGTCTCTCATGCCCTTTGATTTTCCTCTCAGATGCAACATAACTAAATTCACAAAACCTTCTTCTCCATGTGCATATTGTATATGTGCATGTGTGAAGTCCTCTGCAAAGCCGCCACCATGAGAGGAAAGTAGGGTCAGAGAAGGCATGAATTACATTGGTAACTAAATTACTAAAATCTCATAGCGTAAAGGATGCAAATGACAGTATCATAAAACCTTCCTGAAGTTAAGCTCAAGATATTTGCATCTGGAGAATACTCTTCTATTCCATCTCAGAGAACAAGAGTAAATTAGCAGGATGGTAAAAAATGCATTTTTTTCTGTAATGCATGCTGAGCAGGTGCCTGGAGAGAGAGAAAGCCTGTGCTGGGAGATGTAGTCTGTTATTTTTACTGGAATACTGTGGGAGACATTTTCTTTTTAATCATGTAACTGCCATACTGTTGGCTGTTTACAGGATAGTAGAGTAGTTTTAGCAAACAGCTGTAATCTGTACAACAAAATTTCTGTGTATAGTTGGTAACTATAGGATGATTGGGCAGAGGCAAGATGGAAAATATTAGAAGTATGTATATAAATTTGTATCTCTTTGTGAAATTTACTTATTTGTATGTATACATGCATATATTTTTGGTATTGTATATACACATAAACCCTTACCTGGACTGGGTTTAATTTTTGCTTTGGAAAGGTTTTTCTGGTTGGTTGGTTTTGGCTGGGGTGGTTTCGCTTTTCTGTACCACTGCTCTCTTCCCATCCTCCCCAGAGAAAAATTGGAGTTACCTACTCAAATAGGATATCAGATGAGTATTGGACTTGGAATATCACCAGTTAGTTATGTTAGATAAAGTAAATCACATACACGTTTAATTTTAAATGAACTGAGAACGTCTCTTTGTCACTCAGACTACACCAAAATTAACTGGTGATGAAAAACTGTGCAACAGTTTGTTGTGCTACAGCTCAGGTGAGATGCGGGAAAAAGTTTTCTGGGTTATTCTGGAGCCAGAGAAGACAAGAGAGCCTTGTGGGCACATCTTTTTCTTTAGTGTCTTCTTTCCATGAGCCCTCTTCCTGTGAGCCAGCAAGCATCAGCAGAGAGGGTGGAGGTTTGGAGGAGGGAGGAGAGGTGCTGCTGGGCAGGAAGCGGAGAGTGGAGCAGCCTTGGAGACAAGGGGAGGAAAGTTGGAGATATAGTGAGACAGTAAGCAGAGCGAGAGGTACAGAGAGTGCCACGGCTTGTGGGAAAGGGGACTACTGCAATGAGAAGACACCACCAGAGAGACTGAACTAAGGGGGAGGATTAAGTTGTGAAATGGAGAGCTTTTTGAAAGAACAAAAAAGGGACAGAGGACAAACATGATGAAAAAAAAAAAGAAAATAAAGGCTTTGAAAATGAGAACTTGGATAGGAACAAGGTGGAAAGGAAAGACAGAAACAGCCTAAATGACATTTTAAACATTAAGTGTCAATATTACATTATGATGATGGCCTCTATATGTGTCCCTCCCCTTACCAGCTCTGTTTGTGTCAGACTGTGGGACAGTCTTACACAGGAAAAGTTATGATTTTGGGAGCACAAAACTGATGTGAATCTTAAATGTAGCAAGGGAAAACTGCAGGAATTTCACCTTGGACGTGTGTACTAGGAGAGGGAGGGAAATCACCTGCTCTGCTGGCATAGCAGGTACCATTACAATGCCTAACACAAAATCCCTGCAGACTCCTTAAGGAAATAAAACTTGTTTGTTTAAAGTTTGGAAAGGAAAGTTTATGCTGAAATAGTAATTTCTGTGTATTTAGATCACAATAATCTGTTGGTTTATTCCATGGACAGCCTGGGACCATGCTCTTCTTTGTTTCCTAGGATTTCTAAATTATGTTAATACTTATGTACTGCTGGACAATATAATCTAGTCTTCAATTTTCATTTGTTTGGTTTTAGACAGAGGAGCAGACTTTTAAATATTTCACATCCACAGACAGAGGTAACATAATTAAAACAAAAAATAACTCAGTAACATCTTTTGAATATATTTTTTTCTTTTTTCATTTTTCTTTCTTTCTTTTTCTTTTTCTTTTTCTTTTTCTTTTTCTTTTTCTTTTTCTTTTTCTTTTTCTTTTTCTTTTTCTTTTTCTTTTTCTTTTCCTTTTCCTTTTCCTTTTCCTTTTCCTTTTCCTTTTCCTTTTCTCTTTCTTTTTCTTCTTTTGAAATAGTAAGTTCGGAACAAATTTTATGAATACATGCATTCAGTTAATGTAGGTACACCTATATAAAGTGAATTTCCCCACGAAAAATCATTTGGGGGATATGACAGGTCAGAACCCATATATCTGACTCACTCAACAATTTTGACCTGAGCCTGAAAATGAAGATAAGACAGATGAAAAGATGCTTTTGTGACAACATTAAAAGGGGTCACCATCTGAACTCCCATAGAAGAGGTTCCCCTGGTTTTAACAAAGGGGTCACACAGAAATAATTGTTAGCACTTTCCAACCACACAGCTTCAGTGTGGGAACATATCATTGTTATTTCAAACATGGGAAAATCAGGGCACAGAGAGGTCAACATGATTCCTTCAAGGACAGATAATGAGTCAGAGGTGGAACAACACAGGGGAGTGTTGTTCAGTTTTCCACGCCAGGGTCACAGCTATTGGGTGCCCCAACTCCCCTGCCAGTACCAGACGATGAATATTTCTAATTATTTACCAGTTGTGGATTTTCTATTTGCACTTCTGATAAAAACCTCCAAAGACCTGGGGCCAGGCTCAGGCATCTCAATACCCAAGCAGAGTTAAGCGTTACAAAATTAAACGTCTGTTTATACTGAGGCAAGAGTACACAAATGTAGAAACACAGCTCTGTGCACTTAGGCAGCTTTATGGCAAAACTGCTGTGCCATGGAAGTAACAGGTTTCCAGCAGAAGTGGCAGTTGTGCTGAAGTGTTAGAAAGGTAATTGGGAATTTAGGTGCTGAAAGTAGGACTTAAGCAGAGCTTGGGTCCTTAAATCCTTTTTAAAATTTCCTGTTCTTAAACATAATTTAAGGGAGTAAAGGCCATTTGCAAATTACTTCTCCTTCAGATAATCAGTCTGTGCAATTCTGCAATTATGTACCTTGTGCTCCATCCCTGCAAAAACTCCCATGAGCTGGGCATGTGAGGGAAGAGAAATGTTTCCCATACATCCATACAGCTGATAAAAGTCTGCAGAAAAAAAAAAAAATAAAAAAGAAACAGCAAACCCCTAAAAAAGATAAAGCTGTGTTAGCAGCTGAGTTTGTCCTGCCACCACAACATGCATCACTTGTGGTCCCTCAGTGGTGAAAAAATGTGCAAATCTCCATCTGTGCTTCTCTTTCTCTGTAATGAACTTGCTCATTGATCTCTTCTGATTTGTATAGCATGCTAAGCAGCAGAAGGTCTAGTCCCACAGACAGACTTCTTGACTGTCTGGCTCCAGGAATCTCATCAGAAAGGAGTTTGTTGCATCAGCAGCCGTTTCACTCTCCAGTGCTCTAATAACAAAGATTTTTCCCTCTGCGCAAGATGTTCAGTTGCTGAGACGGTGGCTTGGCAGGTTAAGAGTTGTAGTTGTGCACAGCCAGTGACCCACTGCAAAATGTTATTTCTGTTGCTTAAGTGTAGCTGTTTCTTGTGTCACTTCTATTGTTTGGTACATCTTTTTCTGATTTTAAATTGACAGAAATGGAAATTAGCAAGTACTCAAGGGTCATTGATTTTATGGCACTGATGACTGAGGCACCATATATACACCGCATCGTGCAAAGAAATGTGCTTGCTAAACTAATAAGGCTTTGGACACATCTCAGAGGGATGCATTTTCTTTTCACACGAGCCAAGTTTAGTAAATTGTAGTTTGTTATGGCATAATGTGCACACAGTTCTGTGAATTTGTACAAATGTGAGCAAAATCTCCATGTGCCTTTCCCTGTAAATTCATGCCAGAATGAAAATCTGTGGTTTTAAACAAATGGCTGAATAGTATTATCTGTTAATTAATTTGCCCTGGCAGTTCCAGTGTAAGGGGAGACTTCATCTAACCACTGTGTTGACAGGTTAGTATTTCAGCAGTGTAAAGGTTGCTGGCGTTTTGGTGGGATGCTGAAGGGTCACAGAGGTGGATTTCACATGTGTCTTTGAATATGTCTTTTTTACAGTCCGTAGCATACAGGACAGTACACCTCAGTCACAGAAAGAAGCGTATTTTCCCTTGTACCTCAGACCTAGAGGAGAAACTGATGTAATGTAGCTTTTGGCATTTTTTTGTTACATAACTGCAATTGCATGGTCCCATCTTTGGTGTGTTTTCCATTTGCTTGTCCATGTGTCAGCCCTTCCGTGCAGGGCTACTCTGGCATTTCCTTCAGGTGGAAGTTTTGCTGTTGCACTTGCAACTCCCTGATCGGCAGATGTGGCAGGGGGGACAGGTTTTCCAGCAGACCCACAGAGGAGTCAGAAAACAGCCAGGCTTGGGTTTGTTTGTTTTCGGACACATTGCAGGTTTTTTCACATCATGTTCTTATCTGTGTTACTGTGGCTTAAACAAGAAGCTGCATGCCAGTGGAGATGGGAGAACCATATTTACAGGCAAGGGAGGGTTACTCATCGAGGTGAAGGAGTATCCTTGCTGGGGGCTCCAGTGGTGAAGAATTTTCAGGGAATGACCTTGGAGTTTCTGCCTCTCGGAAACCATGGCAACCAGCATTTGTTCTCGTAAAATAATTTCTTGTCTCACAGTGAGTGATTACATGCCTCCTCCAAAATCTGTGGTAGAATCTCTCCATAAAAAAAAATACCCAAGAGAAAGCCTAAGCTGATGGTTCTGAATCTCTATATCCTAAATAATGCACTGCATCGTCTTCATCTGCTGACAGCTGAACAACAAGCTGAAGAGTAGCCGCTGGATGATTGTCCCTTCCTGTTTCTAGGTTAGGATAATTAAGTCTGAAATAAATACAGACATTTTTGGTGAATGCCCATTTGTCTCCCTAATTAGCAGCTAACAACTATCAGGAAAAAACATTCCAAGATGGACATGTGAGGGAAGAGAAATGTCTCTCCTACATCCATACAGCTGAAAAAATTATGCGGGAAAAAAAGAAAAGCCACCAACCCCTAAAAAAGATAAAAGCTGCGGTAGCAGCTGAGCTTGTCCTGACACCACAACATGCATCACTTGTGGTCCCTTAGTGGTGAAAAAATGTGCAAAAAAAGACATGGGTAAGCCTCCACACCTGCTTTAGGGTCATCTCTTAGGCTGCTGGCATTTGATTTTATAGGAAGGCAGGTTGCTGAAGCAATCAACTGTGCTCTACCCATCACAGATTTATAGCTTCTCCCTTTAATCTGAAAAAAGGTGCAGATGCTGAAAATTGTACATTTTAAGCCTGGGTCCTAAAGAAAGAAGATCCCTTTCCTGAAGCAACTTTCAGCCTTTTGTGAATTCAAACACATCTGAATGAGGAGATGGGAACCTCAAGGACGCTGATGCTTTTACAGGTATGTTGAGCCCTGGAGCTGGGTAGGAAACAGACTCCAGGTTTCTCCCCTTTCCCTGTCACCTGCACTCTGCCTGATGGCCCTGTGCATCCCAGCAGGTCACCAGGCAGTGATCCCAGCTTGCTCTGGAGGACGCCATGGCTGTAACCTCTGGCCCCACAGGGAGCCCCACAAGTTCATGTCTCAGGTCTTCTGCCCACTCTAAGAGCTGAGGAGAAGACCCTGGGGACATGAAGCCAACCACTGTTGCAGCTGCCCTTGAGACCACTTCACTTCACCTGACCTACCTCTCCTTGCAGCCTGTGACCTGCCTGGGACAGCTAACCTGTGAACAGGTTTGCACGTGCACCGGCTTGCTGCCAGCAGTCCCACGACCTCAGCAGCCCCCGCAGCTCCAAGGGGGCTGCCACGGGAGCCAGGGGTGTGCACAGCCACCGGAGGGGCAAGCAGGCAGGGCAGTCACTCCAACATCACCAGGAAGGACCCTCACCAGCCATTTCTCTCCGGTGGGTCTCTCCTGGCCCTTCCTTAGGGGCTCAGGTGCCCTCCCTGGAGCCCGGGTCACCGCTTGTGCCCTTCATCACCTATGCACGAGCCAGACTGCAAAGGCAAGATTTATGCACGCTGCAATATCCCCACAGATAATAACATTTGTTGCTTTCCTTTATCAGAGACAAACCTCTTTACAATAGACATAATTACGATTCATGGCATTATTAGTGACAATTAAATGTCATACTTGAAAACGGGCAACATGAAGTCCTATTTCATTGCAACACTGCCCTCCTGCTGCTTTTCTACTAACAGCGACTTTCTCTTGCAGCTTTAAATCAGCGTGCCAGGGCATGCAGCCAACAAGGACTCTGGAGCCCTTGTCTTGACACCAGCACTCCCCACTGGCTCACAGACACTCTCCAAGAAAAAAATGTAGCAAAGGCTTATTTTCAGAGAATCAGAACCCAGGGTGCTCCTGAGCTCTGACAGAGTGACTGGGAGAAGGGCAGGTTATGGTGGGACTTGCATGTTCCTGTTTAAGGCACTGCTGCCAAAATTGTGGCAGCAGAGGGGCCACAAGCCCAAGCGTTATATGGGTTGATGGAGGAGGCTTGCTGCGGGATGTGGTGGACAAGCAGCACAGTGCAGATCTCTACGGTGGGAAAAAAAAGGAGCTCTCTGGGGACTCAGATTGCTGAAGGTGCTTTGGGACCTGGATGGGGCCCATCACAGACCCTTCTTCAACAGCAGCTGTGGTTTTGTCCAGGGAGCATGACTGCACCAGCGCATGCACATAGGCTCGAGGCACTTACCATCCCAGCCGCAAAACCTGGGAGCCCAGAGGTGAGGACTTGCCCCAGCCAGACGGCTTTGCGGAGGGGTGTGGTGATGCTGCTGCAGCCAGACCCACAAGTGTCCTGTGCCTAGTAGATCCCCAGCCCTCCTGGGTCACAAGTACACAGTGCCCAGACGTCTGCACTGAAAAGAAATGCTTTGCAGACATATGCATTAGCTCCCAGATTCACTCTGCAGCCTTTTTCAGACAGTTCCTAAGAATGTGGTGTTGAGATGTGAAACCATTGCATGGGATTAGCTATGCATCTGCCATTAAAATCAATCCTCTGCACCACTTTGAAAATCTCAATTTGCAGTTATCTGCCTCTGGGACACAAGGAAAAAAAAAGAGAGGAAAAGAGGGAGGGGAGAAAGAATCCAGAAACTTTTCAGATATATATTGTGACTCCATGGAATTTATTAATGATATCCTAGGAGGCTTACCTTATTCTTCATGTCAGATGTTCAGATTATTCGAGTTCAATTTCTTTTCCAAATGTCTAAATAAAGAAAAGGATGACATAATAACTGGGGAAGAAAAGAGGATCTGCTTGCTTTATATGATACTGCTGGACCCACGTACAAAACTTAAGTTAGACCCTAAACAAACACATTTTTCACTACTTTTTTTTTTTTTTTTTTTTAAATACAGATGTCTATTTTCCGTTATTTTAAATTTAGGGTTTTTTTTGGTTTTGAGCCTTAGTCCAGGTGAGGACTTCAGTGCTTTCCCTGCAGCATGTGTGCCAGAAACTTAATAGTTGCATAAATAAACAAACCAACCATCAGCATTCTCCTATGATTGCTCAGTTCTGGGTATTGCCACTTTCAGAACCCAAAATCTTGAAGGCATGGTGTGGTGATGAGCTGGCAACTGCAGTGAGTGGGAAGGTGGTCACAAATGCTGTTATGTTGGGAAAGAAAGAAGCTAAAATGATATAACAAAAAAACAAAAAAAAAAAAAAAAAGAAAAAGAAAAAAGGTGAAATCCATGAAGCAGGTCATTAACTGTTTCTGTGGATGCTCCGAGGTATTTTGCAGAAGAATGTCTAACATGCCAGTCACAGAAAAGGTGGGGCAAGTGTTGGTGTTAGGAAATGAGATCAAAGAAAAAAATTACACCACAAAACAAATACTGATCATAAAGCAATCACAAAAAAATTCACAAAGCAAAAAGGTAATTCCTAGCTTTGGTCGGCAGCTGCTTCACACTTGTTTCGTGTGGATGTAGGAAGGAATGAACCAGGTGGGTGACTTGCTCTATACCCCACATTTCGATCCCAGAGCTAACCTTCAAGGGGTCCAGCAGCGTACCTTTCTAGGAAGAAAAATGTGATCTGAATGTGATCAAGAGATGAGAACCAGCACAGACAGAGAGAAGGAAGGATGTTGTGAAATGGCAGCTGGTGCTAGCGCATTTCCACAGGCTAGGACAACAAGGAGGATGAGGGAGTGGTGGCCACGGCAGGCTGGAGAACAACTCCGCAGCAGAATTCAGGGCAGGAGGGAGTGTGAGGAGTCAGACTGCTGAACTGGCACTGCAATTGTTCTTCCTTAACTTGCTAGCCAGTCCCAACAGTTCATTTCTCATTTTATCATTTATTCTTACCAGTTAAGTTTGTACCAGAAAGACTTTTCATTCCAGCCAAACCAAAACCTTTGATTTTGCAGCCTGTGTAACAAGAGCAGAGGAAACAGCCCTAAGCTCAAGGGTGAGCAGAACAGCAGAAAAGAAAGGTCTGCCTTTCTTCTAACCACTGAGGAAAAGGGACCCATGTTCAGTGCCCTGCTTCCTCGTTCCTTTGCATACTTTTCTGGTTTTGAGGCAGGGCTCTTGCAAGGGCGGTGAGGCTGTTCTCCTCCTTGGGAGTCTACCCACTTCATGTGGCACCTTCAGTTACTTACCAAACAGCAGCGTGCAAGTGGTTAGGACACTACTAGCCACAGAGATAGAACATGAGGCTTCACACCCCAGCTCCACCAATATCTTAGTGATTTTATCACAGAATTCTGGATTTAAAAAAAAATAATCTTCTGGATCAGAGGAAGACGCTGAACTTTGGTCTCACAGACCCTAGGCAAGTGCAGCCCTTGGCAAGAGAAACTGCTTCATTGGCGACATACCTGTTGCCCACTGTCTGACCCCTTATGCAGACAGTATTGAGATTTGCAAAAGTACATTATTCAATGAAGAAATCATGTCTTCAAATCACACACACAGCTCAGAGGAATGACTTTCACAACACAGTTATTTTAACAGCTATAGCAGCAGACAGTGAGAAGGCTGTGAAATTAAAATGGACAGGAAGTTCCTTTGTGTTTCTAAGCATTTTAAAAATAGCCATGCAACAAGAAAATACCAAAATACAGAATGAGAGGGGTCTATGGCAGCCACAGAATAGGGTGCGTGCTGCAAAAGAGGGTGAGAGAAGGGGGATGCCATGGTAAGAGCTGCCTGGAAAAACAATAAGGGGACAGAGAGCCAGTTTCATTTGCACACAACATTGCTAACCGCTTGTGACCAGCAGAGCTTCAAGATGCACAAATGCCTGGAATAATTAGGTCAGTCGTGCCTAGATGCAGACATAGCTAGATCAGGCTCTGAGGTCACACTCAAAGAGTTGCAGTCAATGGCTCAATGTCCAAGTGCAGACTGGTGAGGAGTGGTGTTCCTGAGGGATCAGTATTGGGATCAGTGTTGTTTAACATCTTTGTGGGAGATATGGATAGTGGGATCAAGTGCACTCTCTGCAAGTTTTCTGACAACACCAAGATGTGTGGTGTAGTGGACACGCTGGAGGGAAGGGATGCCATCTAGAGGGACCTGGACAGACTTGAGAGGTTGGCCCGCGCAAACCTCATGAAGTTCAACAAGGCCAAGTGTAAGGTCCTGCATGTGGGTCGAGGCAATCACAGGCAAAAAGAGAGGATGGGCAGAGAATGGACTGAGAGCAGCCCTGAGGAAAAGGACTTGGGGTTGTTGGCTGATGAGAAGCTGAATATGACCTGGCAATGTGCACTTGCAGCCTGGAAAGCCAACTGTGTCCTGGGCCGCATGAAAAGAAGCATGACCAGCAGGTGGAAGGAGGTGATTCTCCCCCTCTGCTCTGCTCTTGTGAGACCCCACCTGGAGTACTGCATCTAGGTCTGGCATCCTCAGCATAGGAAGGACACGGACCTGTTGGAGCAAGTTCAGAGGAGGGCCATGAAGATGATCAGAGGGCTGGGGCACCTCCCATATGAGGACAGGCTGAGAGAGTTGGGGTTGTTCATCCTGGAGAAGTGAAGGCTCCAAGGACACCTCATAGTAGCCTACCAGTGCCTAAAGGGGGCCTACAGGAGAGATGGGGAGGGACTTTTTATGAGGGCAGGTAGCAACAGGACGAGGGGTAACAGTTTTGAGCTGAAAGAGAGAAGATTTAGTTTGGATATTAGGAGGAAGTTTTTCACTGTGAGGGTGGTGAGGCACTGGAACAAGTTGCCCAGGGAAGCTGTGGATGCCCCATCCCTGGAGGTGTTCAAGGCCAGGCTGGATGAGGCTTTGAGCAACCTGGTCTAGTGGAAGGTGTCCCTGCCCATGGCAGTGGGTTTGGAACTAGATAATCTTTAAAGTCACTTCCAACCCAAACAATTCTATGATTTTATGGTGATAAAAAAAAGCACACGGCTTGTTACTTGTAAGAACAACAATGCTTATTCATTGGTAGTACAACATACCTCACAGCCTGTATCCTCACCTGGAGAATATTGTCCTGGAACAGTTCTTTGGAAGTCATCAGTTTACACCTATTACATATGAAGCAGATGCAGTCCAGGACCTTTTCATTCGTTATTGAACAATATTGAAAAAAGGTTGTGTGTGAAATCAAACCAGAAAGTAGATGTTCATCAGTGACAAGCATACTACAACCTAACTTCTCTTCATACATGCACTAGACAAACTGGCAGGACAGAACAAGAACCTTACTTCATCACCATTTTTTATCTTAGATTTCATGTTCCATAGAAGTCTAGTGTTGCTTCCTTTGAAATCAATGTTTACATTTTTAATTAAGCTTATTGAGAGAGGGACTGGTCTACCTGTCTTAATTTGAAAAGTGATCTTAATGCCGAACAGCTGGAATGAAGTCAAAACATTGTACAAGTATTTTCTGTATTCTGCATTTTGTTACAAGTGTCTGTGGACATAATAAGGGAGAAGGTTCACACAACTGTTAGCACAGAATAATAGTTCCCCGTTGTTAAATTAGTGCAAAAGGAAAGGTATAATGTTTATCTGCAATGCACAAGACATGAGGCCTGTGATAATGCAATGTTTTGTTTAACTTTATTTCTCCACTACTGTTTTTGTACGTGTTAATAATTTTTTGAAGGATGTTAGTGCTATTACCCTTTCTTCCCCTCCCAGCCTCCATGCATCAGAAGGGAAACTGGTGAAGATACATCAGCAGATCAATTTTCTAAAGGCAAAATCAACAGATGTTTTCATTCAATATGTGCTAACACAAACTAGGGTTTTAATCAACAAGGTTATGCTGCACAAACAGAGTGAATAACAGTCTGATTGACTGGGCAACAGCTAAGGACTATTGCACAGCTGTGCCAAACTTAAACTGGGTTAGTGTGAATTAAATCTTGGGTATGTCTTGTTCTGACAAGAGACAAGGCAGTCCATGTCTGTGAGGCTATTACATTACCGGTATTGCTCAGCGGGGGTCAGCAGAGATATACTCCAAGAGTGAATCCAGCCTAATGCTTTCAGATCATACACATTTACCTTGGAATGGTGTTGCCTGAAGTTTAATGCAAAAGAGAACTTATAAGCTCATTGCCATGGGATTCCTTTTTGCTCGTTTTATGTAGGTGAAAGTAAAGCTGCTGCAATTAGTGCAAAGGTCAACAACCAGAATCAACTATTATGAAATGTGGGTTCTCTACTTCTTGCTCTCTCCTGACCAAGAATGGATTTTTTTTTTTTTTTCCTGAAGGCAATCCTTTCATTAGACACAAATTGCAAGACTCTACACCGAGTAGCTGGCCAGAACTGTATGGTGTGCATCAAGCAAGAACTCACTGCAAGTGACCAGTAGTGCCTTCTGAGCTTAAGATCTAACTAAAAGTAGGTAAGAAAACCCAGCTGCATTACACTGCGTAGCATGAAATCCCTTTGGACTGACATTTCCCCTAAATTTAAAATAAAAAAACCCCAAAATCTAAAACCAAATACTACTTTGTGCATCTGATCAACAAAACAAAAGATTCCAACAGGAATCCATGTCTAAGATGACCATGACTAAAACAGAGTGAATGAGATAAATTCCCAAGAAATAAAGTAGTTTAGGAGATGGAGCTGTAAATAAAGATACACATTTGGCAATTAGTTTCATTTTGTTTTATTCAAGCTTTTACCGCACTACTTTTATGACAGTATTACAGCCAGAAGTTAATCTAATTCCTATTAGGCCACTGCATAAACTACCTGCACTGCCTATTTGTTCTTTTACTGCTCTGCTATCTCCTTCTTACACTTACAATAACAGCCATGCAATTGCCCCACCAATGTCCTCACTACAGCGTGCATCTTTCTGATCCTGGAACACTGTGCTCCTGTTCCCTCTTCATTAGATTATTGTCATCAGAGCAAACAGAGCACCAGTCACATCAAACAGGACAGGGGCTTCTCAAGCAGCGCACACACTAGAGGTCCTTCCAGTAGCCTCCTGTTTATTTAGTTTGTAGCCTGAGGAACACAGTGTATCCTCATTAAAAAAGTCTAGATCATAAAAAATGGTTGTCCACCATAACTGTGTAACAAGGTCATGCCCTCAGATGTTTACTGAAATTAACTTCTTTCATAGCTGCGGTCCTTTGTCTGCCAAATGTCTTCCCTACCACTGTGCTGCATAAGAAGAGAGAAAGAGCCACATGGAAAAATCCCACTAAGATTTCCTTAGGTCATCCTGTGAATTTTATCTGTGTTTTGAAGAATTCAAGCTAGTCATGGCAGAAATGGCATTTTATTGGTGTTCAGTTAAGGCAAAACATACTGTTACTGCTTGACTAAATAGTGGTGGTAAGCATGTAATGGCTAAAGAGTCACCTCAGGACCAGAGTAAAGAAATATGGAAGTATATTGGTTTCCTTGTCCTACTTAGGTTTCCTGGATGTGTCACAAAGATAAATGCATTCACCAGAATCAGAATTAATTTGTAATACTTTGTTAATCAGATTGAAACCACCTACAAACACAAAACATTTCAAGTTATTTTCTTTTTCCAGTGTCAGGTATCCTTCATTGTGAAAACACAGGTGAGAGAAAGATGAGTGCCAGTCATCGGGGAATTTGGTACCAACGAGGAACCCGTTTCTGCTGTTTTGCAAAAGCAACATCATGCAAAGAAACACAAGTACTGGGAACATCTTTTAACAGCACATTTCCAGGCAAAAACTTCTGGTTCGCTGGTTCCTCTGTTTCCCATGGCCTGACTTGTAAAAGCTGCAACATGGCTTTCCAAAGCGTGAGGCACCTGCAGCTCTCAGAGCACCACCAGCGTTTACGCCTTTAGTGTTGTTCACCAGTAAGCCAGAAATACCACAGGTTATCTGGGAAGCTGTAGTAGAGTCCCATACCTACTGAGATTTGTCAGAAACATCTGCACAGACAAAGCTTTCAAAAGGAATCACAGAAAGTGCCCCTCTGCACCATTAGGTGCCTATAAAGTTAAACACCTCAGAAATCCACTGAAAACCAAAGTCTGAACTTGAAAATATCAGTCTTTTAAATGCTTCATCATATATCTCACCTGATAATCTATCTTTTTTTGTCTTCCCCCTCAGGCACACTCAGCTTTTTCTATTCCAAGCAAATAATACAGTTAACCACAGTGATGGTACAGCCTATAAAAAACATTAGATTTTACCCAGTATAGCTCATGGTAGATATTGCAATAATATAAGAACAAAAGGAGAGACAGAGCAATGGAATGTTAAGCAAAGCTTCTTTCCAAGCAGAAAGTCAGTAGCTCAAGAACCAAGGGGAAAAATTATGTGGTTTTGTCCCAAAGAAGTCAGTGCAGGAATTCTCTCTAAGTGGGATTTCACCCATGATGAACAGGAGGGATCCCCACAAAGGTTAAATATTAATGATAAGCCTGGGGAAAGGTCTCTATTTGTTTGGCCTTTGTAGCAGTAGAATAGGGGCAAAATGAAAGGAAAAGTATTTCAGATAAATACCAGGAAATTATTTCATGCAGATAATAAACCCATATGGAACCTGTTGCCACAAATTAAAAGTGAAACCAGTAATTTAGCAGGATTATGGAAGGACTGAATAACAGATATTGACAGCATGGCATCCTGCTACAGAATGCTGGTAAAGACTGGTTACTATCCAAAAAACCATTGTGTCATCACCATGAGAATGATAAAAATAATAAAAGACTTCCTCTTTGGGTCAAGTCCTTAGTGACAGCCTTTCTTACGTGTTTTTCTAATACATCTAATACTAGCTTCTGTCAGAAACAGACACCGAAGCAGGACATGTGCAATACACTCTGGCTGTTTGTGAGTAGCTCAGTAGTTTTTACTCATGTTTTTGCCTTTGTTAGGAAGGAACAGTGACCAAAAAGGAAAACAAAGTGGTCAAAGGTGAGGAACATTTCTTCAACTCTGACAGCAAAAGGCCCCTCAATTGCTGTAAACAGTCTGCTCATAAAAGAGATGTCACTTGTTGGCAGGTAGCTCCATTATGGTTCTTCCTAAAAATAAAGCAGATTTGCTTGTAGAGGTGTGCGTTTGAAGACACAGACACTGACAAAACAGCACCTCCTTTATCTTCACATTTTCCTCTTGATGTCTTAGTAACACTCCCATGTGAAATATTTAGAAGAAAGCCATCTTCTCCCAATCAATGTATTTACTCCTCCAGAAATGCTAATGGAGACTCAGCAACAGAATAAGAAAGAAACACAAAGAGGGCAGCAGTGCTGTACTTTCATCTGATACAACAAGCAGCTGTCAGCCCTGGTATAAAAATTACCCAACAGACAGGCATCCAAATTTATGCTAAGTAAACATTTATTGAATCTATTACATACAGCAGGAACCTAGTTTTTCTCCGTTCATTGCTCTCAGTAATTATTTCCCAGCCTTTCTTTCCTATTGTACATACATACACCAAGCCAGTCACCTCATTGTGGAAGACCATCAGGTTAGTCAAGAATAGTTTTCTCTTCATAACTCCATGCCAACTACTTGCAGTCATCCTCTTGTCCTGCACAATGTCTGGAAATGGTTTCCAGGCTTAGCTGCTCCACCACCTTCTCAGGGACTGAGGTGAGGCTGAGCAGCCTGTAGTTCCTCAGATCCTCCTTCCCCTTCTTGGAAACAGGAGAGACATTTACTTCCTTCCAGTCCTCAGGGTCTCTCCCCAGTCACACCCCTCTCCTCCACATCCTTTGAAGATGATTGCAAGCAACCCATAATGACACAGTCCGGCTCCCCTAGCACTTGTGGGTGCATTGCATCAGGCCCATGGATGTCTGTAGGTCCAGTTTGTTTGTATGTTCCCTAACCTGATCATCCTTCACTGAGAGTATATCTACTTTGCCCTGGGCTTTCCCACTGGCACATGAGATTACTGAGGGCAAGTCTTACCAGTAAATTGAGAGGTGAAGTTGAGTACTTCAGCCACCTCTGTGTCCTCTGTCACAAGGACCCCTGCCCAGTTTAGCAGTGGGGCCACATTTTCCTTAGTCTTTCTTGTGCTGCTGATGTCCTTGTGGAAACCTTTTTGTTGCTGTTCACATCTCTTGCCAGATTCAACTCCAGGTGATCCTGGAGCTCCACATTCCACAACAAACTCAGGTTTTTTTATTCAATCTGGTTGGCTACAAACTAGGTGAACAATTCGATTTGATAGAAAAATGCATTACAGATACAGAGTAGTCAGAAGAATTAAGGCATCCATATGGGATGCAGACTGGACTGTAGGACAGAAGCACCTTAAAAAAAAAAAAAAAAAGAAAAAGATGGAATGATGGCTTTAAAAAATAAGTCAGTAAAAGTGAGGAGAAATTTTAGAACAGCCAGGAAGTATGGAGAGAAAAGAGAATTTGGTCAGTGCTTCTCAGTGCAAATAGTAATGGCACTGAAGTCTGGATGTCAATATCAGGATTTGTGGAAACAGTAATGAAAGGTATAAATCAGTTGTCAGAATGTGCATACAAAGCATGACATCTGATCCATCAGACACTCTAACACAGGGGCAAAGTCTTAGTTTTACTTTTTTGAACTGACCAAAAATACTATTTAACTTAAAGATTAAATTTAACAGGTTTTCTTCTTCTAACTTGCATGTCTTCATCAGCAGAAAAGAGCTCCCACTTCCTTAGAGAAAGCCTCATTGGACATAAGAACCAGAAGCTCAACAGGATGCTGTGGGTTACTGAACCATCATATGCAACTCTAGTGGGAATGCAATTCCTTATTAAACTGAACTGAATAGGTACAGAAAAGCTGAGTGAAGTGCCAGGAAGGAAGCATGGGCTTGATACTCCTGCCATTTCATTCTTTAACTGCTCAAAAACTCTCTTTCAAGCACTGCCAGTTCCTCTGTACAGCAAAGAAAGAAAATTACAAGATCTGTGCTACGAATGAAAATGCCTAAACAGAGGGACATGGCAAAAGCAAGGCTGTCTGATAATTTGCTGCGTTAGAGGTGTAATTCCCTCTTGCAGGCCCAACAAGGGGCCTGTACACAATGATGCCTTTCAATGGGTCACAGTCTGGTGGTGATGTTTAGCGTATGCTCCAAGGACTTAGCACTAAGCCTGCTTGGCCCCAGGCTGTGATGCTGACCAAAGATGCCAAACTAAATGAGTTGATTCCCAAAGCCACTTCATGGGAAATTGGTAGGAGGTCAGAGCAGGAGAAATGGCAAGCTGAAAGAAAGCATAAGGGGGAAAAAAGGAGAGAGAAAGACACCTGCTTATAATGCCTGATTAAACAACTCAGTTGAACTCTTACCAAAACAGAAAGCCAAGACCTCTGACCAAGCTTGGGCAGAAACATATAGTAAAAATTCAGGGCTATTGCGGCTCCTAACAGAACTGGTTTGTATGGACTTAATTTGTTTTCTTAATTAGTTTATATATACAGCTCTAAACATAAATATTCAAGAAAGCCAACTTTATACAGGCGAAAACTTACGGACCTCCCCAAAAGGCTTTAGTTGACACCAAGGGACAAAAACACTGCCACAAACAAAGTACTTTAATTCCGCAACTTGCTGCAGCCAGAGGAGAAAAAGGAAACAGCAGATCTGCTTCTTTCCAGACTTGAGGTCAATTGGACAGGAGGGAACTTCTTTCAGCCTGAGCAGGCTCTTCCAAGATCTGAATGTCAGCTAACTTTGTTGTGCCAACTAATTAAGACACAGGCAGAAAGAAGCTTTCCTCAAGCAGCGCGATCCCATCACAAGATTTAACAGATTGTACCAAATCACATGGGGTGAGGTTCCTGGGGTGGTGGTGACCCACATCCATGTGTGGGCTGCTGGCCCTAGGCAGGGATATCCTTGGAGATTTTATCTTCTTACATTCTGTAGAGAAAGTGAGCAGAAAAAGTGGAAGCAGAAAAAGGTTGCCTTTTGCGGGGGATGGTTGGGCTACAGACAGCTTTGACTTTGCTACACAGCTTTGCCCTTGAAGAGATAACAACTTTGAGAAAGAAAAAAGCAAGTGTATGCAGAAAAGCAGAGTGAAGACATACCACGGAAGCTGCGTGAACTGCGCGTGATAAGTACAGGAGAAGCAATCACTGTATTAGTATAATCATTAGTATAGCTATGTGCTTTGCTCTCTCTAACCAATGAAGAAATGTAACTAGTGCGTGATCAGGGGAACAAGAGTATATAAGGGAACATAACTGTGCAATAAAGTTTCACCATAACTGTTGGAATAAGTTTCCGTGAATTGATTTCTCAGGCAGCTACAACAGCCTTTCCCTTTCTTGTCTGAGCTTTCAGATTTCAGCTTTTCAGATTTTCAGCTTTCAAAAGCTCTGTAGGTTATAATGATCAGCTTTGCCATGCTGTTCCTTGATCAACCACCAGCTACAATTCTGTCGTGGAAGGAATATTTCAGCCTGTTTTGACCTGGAAGTAAGGAAAGAAATGACTTTTTATTTCTTTGGGTTGATTTTGTAAAGTGGCTTTGAAGTAAAGGTTTACATTCTGTATGCTATGAGTTAAAAGGAAGAAGTCTGCTCTAAAGAGAAGTCACAGTCATCTGAAGTTACTATATAGGTTAAGAATTAAATGTATTTCATAGAATCATAGAATCATAGAATGGGCAGCTTGGTGTCACTGGCAAACTTGCTGAGGGTGCACTGAATCCCAGTGTCCATGTCTCCAACATAGATGTTAAACAACACCAGTCCTGTTACTGACCCCTGAGGAACACCACTTGTCACCGGTCTCCACTTGTACATTGAGCCATTGACCACAACTCTTTGAGTGTGACCATCCAGCCAGTTCTTTATCCGCCAATATTTCATAGCCTGGCTTTTGCATTAGGATTACCATTGCTGTCCTCCTGGTGAAAAATAAGACTGCAATGAGAAAAACCCTCTCCTTCCAGACCTGAGGACAAAGAACAGAGAGAAGAGAGAAAGTAACCAGGAACAGCCCAAGACCGACACAAGCCAGGTGGCGGCCGGTCACCAGTGGTGT
>NW_010115669.1:0-939 GCF_000699245.1 Pterocles gutturalis
GTAATGGCCCGTCCCGTCCCGGCGCCACAGCGGCGTCGCCGTCGCCCCGCAGTTCACGCACTCCCGCGCCTCTGCCCAGTACAGACCAGTATAAACCAGTATAAACCAGTACAAACCAATAAACACCACTACAGACCAGTATAAACCAGTACAAACCAGTACAAAGCCCTACAGACCACGACAAAGCAGCCCGCACCCCAGTACGCACCGCTGGTTCCCACACTCTGCCCAATATCCCCCAGTATGAACCAGTTTGGACCAGTATAAACCAGTATGGGCCAGTATGGAGCAGTACGGACAAGTACAGACCAGTATAAACCAGTACAAACCAGTACAAAGCCCTACAGACTGCAACAAAGCAGCCCGCACCCCAGAACGCACCGCTGGTTCCCAGACTCTGCCCAGTATCCCCCAGTATAAACCAGTTTGGACCAGTATAAACCAGTATGAACCAGTCTGGACCAGTATAAACCAGTATGGACCAGTATGGACCAGTACGGACAAGTACAGACCAGTATAATCCAGTAAAAAGTACAAACCAGTACAAAGCCCTACAGACCGCAACAAAGCAGCCCACACCCCAGTACGCATCGCTGGTTCCCACACTCTGCCCAATATCACCCAGTATGAACCAGTTTGGACCAGTATAAACCAGTATGAACCAGTATGGACCAGTGCAAACCAGTATAAACCAGTACAAAGCCTTATAGACCTCTACGAAGCCGGTCACGCCCCAGAACGCACCACTGGTTCCCACGCTCTGCCCAGTATAAACCAGTATAAACCAATTTAGAACAATATAAACCAGCACAGACCACTATAAACCAGTACAAACCAGTACAGGCCCGTATAACCCAGCACAAACCAGTATAAACTCCTACCAATGCCTCCCAGTGCCCTCCCAGTACCCCCCCAGTCCATCCCAGTGCCCCCCCCAGT